>NW_026705048.1:0-300000 GCF_029867415.1 Vicia villosa
AAGTGCAGATGAGTGCATCTTGTTGCTCCCATTCAAGATATTCATAGTTAACGTCGTTAGACGCTGGATCTTAACCAGGAAGAAAGCGAGGAGGAACAGAAGGTGAGGTGACAAATCTCTGGAGTTTGTGACCTCGAATGACTCCATCGATCTGTTGCTTCCATTGTTTGAAGTTTTTTATCATCAAGCTTTACAAAAAGTTTGACGTGAGAGGATGGAAACGTACCCTGAGGGTTGAGCAGAAAAGGTGACGCCATGAGCACAGGTCACTGGATCGGAAAAAAAGCTTTGTTACCATGTTAAATTTGGTATAAAGAGAGAAAGAGATAAAGTTATTTAGGATAAGATCTAAAAGAAATATCTTTGTATTTTTGATTTCATAAATGAATGAGGAATACAAGGCTCCATTATATAGGAGAACAAACTTTGACAGCTGTGACAACTATATTAGGACAGTTGTACTAGAACAGCTGTACACAGATATTCCACTAAATCTAATAGAATCTAGAATAGAGAAACTTAGATAATTTATTACAGTCTTCATATATATTGTAGCATTTGGTATCATTGCTAAATTGAATTTCAAAATAATTGAGAAATATATCAAATTAAATATAATCACTACTTTTAATGTTTATTAACTAAAATTAAAATATATAATGATATATAATTCATATTTACAATTGGACCTTCTCAAAAATTTTATATTTTCATTATGATTTAGTAAAACGCCTTTGAAATGTCAGGTGCAAAAGAATTCTAGACTTTTCAATATTGAGTTTATAGAATTGGAAGTAAAGATAAATACATAAATTAGATAATAAATAATAGATTTTATATTAAATAGATTTGATTATTATTTAATTTTATTTTAAAGAAATTTCTTTATTTATCTATTTCTAAGAATTCCAATGATTTAAATTTGATTATAAAAAGACATTGCTATGGTACATGCTACATATCATAGAAAGGATAGGTTGAGTAACATATCATAGAAAGGACATGCTACATATCTTAGAAAGAAATTTCCTTATTTATCTATTTATAATGAAACCTTTTTTAAGTAAAAAATAACAATTTACAATTCATCTAAAAAAAGATAGGTTGAGTAACAAAGTAATGTGTTTAGAATACCTTTGGCATATGTGTTAGGAGTAAATTAATGGTAAATTCATGTGTTAATAGAAGTGATTTAGTTTCCAAACCAATTCAAAATGTGATAAATCCATAGGTTTTTTATTAAGAATTGAACTGAACAAGTTTAGTTCGTGCGTAAAGCAAATCGAATCACTTGTGGGTGTTATTGTTGCAGGTTTAGAGCTGAATTGAAGCTTGAGAAGAACATGAGGAGGAAAGAGAGCTGGAAGTCTCAAAGGCAGAAGAAAAAGATGGAAATTGCAAAGGGCGCGCCGCGAGAGTTTCTAGAGCGCGCCGCGAAAATATCTCTGTTTTGAAGCGCGCCGCGCCAGTCCGATGCCGCGCCGCGGCCTCGGCGTTAAAAGCCCAAAACTTCTATTTAAAAGCCCTAGCTTCCAAGAGAAAAATAACTTTGGGAAGAGCGAAATTAGGAGAGCAATCTGAAGGTGCAGCCACAATCATCAATTGAAGACCAATTCTCTATCAAGCGAAGACATTCCTTTGATGAAGATGAATTCTTCCATTAATCTTTGTGTGTTCTTCATGTCTATGGAGAGCTAAACCCCTCGTGTTGAATCTAAGGTAGTAGTTAACCTATGAATATACAATACCATTAATTAATTCCTGTGAACAATTGTTTGAATTCATTATCAATAAGAAATCTTGTTTTTATTCTTAAATTATCGTTGAATCTTTGATCGAAAGAAAGGATTTAACTTTTGCCCTAGGTTACTATATTGATTCAATACCAATTCGCAGAGATGGAATTGGGATTGAGTTTTCATAATTATCGTTCTTAATTACTATTATCGATATTGATATTTGGAGAGATCGAATCTCATACCGGTAAAAGTTATCTAATTTGATTTGCAGACATGGAATCTTATTTGAGGATAAGTGAAGATAATGATTCAAAAGATTGTTCAATTGTGAATTAATTGATAATTGTATAGGAATAGGTTGATGAACCCTAAGGTTCAACATATTTCTCTAATCGTTAACAACAGTTCATTACTCGCTTTTAATTTATTGTTTACTTTTGCTATTATTAAAATCATAAAATAAATCAACTCAATTTTCCTAACTCAAAATAAACAACTATAGAACGGCAGTGATATTAACCAATCCCTGTGGATACGATATATTACCGAAAATATTTACCCAAAAATACTTTCAACAATATGCTGAACCTTATCAGATTGTGAACATAATGCGATTACGTGACAACGAATGATTGTCTTCATTAAGATTACTAAAAAATTTTAACAATAGAAACATGATTCTCTGTACAAAATTGATCTTAATAAGAATGATTCCAATGCAATTGGCTACTATTGTTGTCCATAGATTTACAATTATACACATAAAAATAATAATGAGGACCATTATGAGAGTCTAATAGGCTGTGCAATTCCGGAGAGCCCAAAAAATGTCAAGACAAAGAAGAAAAACTAAAATTGGTCCTTGTAACTGTTTACTATCAAAGTCTAAACATTCTGCATAAAAAATAATTGCATTTGTATAACCGTTTCTTCAAAAATTCTTAATTATGCAGGAATTTCCTTGAGCCATAAAGTTCTATTATATATATTGTATGCAAACAACAACACATTTTTGTAGCAGCTTAAACAAATGCATAATTATATAAATGGAACCACAAATGATGGTTAGAGATATCCAGTATTCTTAAATAACAGAACAGTGATTCACAAAACTACAATCATCATCATGAATTCACTTGCACAAACCTCTAATAAAAACGTCATCACTATTCACACACCATCCACACCAACCTGTAGGTAGCATGAAGCTTCATTCAACATTTTTCATGAAAGATTAAAATCAAGAGGTGTTTTTATATAATTAGTTGGTGAAGAGAATAATGTTTTTATAAATATTAAAAGTCAGCAAAATTATATTAAGAGTGCTACCTTCCTGAAACATTTCATCAAAGAGGCCAAACTGAATTCTTATCCTGCCACTGAGGTGAGGTTACAGAAGGCATTGAACTAGAAGCTATAGACGCAAAATGCCAAACTGGGACTTCCAAAACCATTCTATAGACGCAAAAACGCTGCTACTGCGCCACTGCAAATGCAAACTACATGAATATATGCACCGTAAAAAACAATTATCAAACTCATTTAAACAATATTCAAATGGCATGTTAACTACTACCGTAAAATAGTTCCTTTCAACATATTTATTGATTCTATTTTCTAACACGAGTTATGTTCAATAGATAACTTTTTGAAAAGAAAACAACTTTACTGAGAATTTAAAAATCAATAACATGTGATGACTTTGAAATGTACTGAAACTGGGCCTACCACAGTGCATGAAAATCCATACATTTCATTACATTCTTCAATGCTAGAATTCCCACTTATATAAATAGCTCACTGTCATACCCCAAAATTTGTCCTCTCATTTTTAAAGACAAAAATCTTCAAGTGCGAAAATAATTGAAGAAGACATCCTAAGCTTCCCGACAAATTCAAAATTATCCTCAAATAATGAAAATTGAGAAAATTATGGCTAGTGAAAGTTGGGAAATTTTGAGTCGGTGCATAAAGTCCAAATTGAGCAAATTCATTAATGGGCCACAGTTATAATCCAATCACCCCTTAAATTATTTTATTTCAATTGTTTTGATTTATTCATTTAAATAATTCAAAATAAGGAAAATAAAATAAATTAGGCTCTTAGTGAGGTCCAAGCCCATTTTCCTTTTAACCTGATATTTTCTTATAAATAACTAACAACCCTTATTTTTAACCATTCACCAACCATTCACCTCTACCAAACAACTTTCTAGCCCTCATTCTAACAATTATCAACAATTCTCATCCTCTCCCAACCAACTACTTTCTAAAATTTTCTCCATCAACAATTTTCTAAAGATCAACAATTTTCACAAACCCTGTCACAAACCTTTTCAACTTTTTTTTTATATCTTTTCAAAAGCTTTCAATATCTCTTATTTTGGCCAATGATGACACCTGAGACTTTCCTTTCTTCAAAAGATTTTACTATATTCAAGAAGATTTCGGTTTGTGGTTTTCGGTTAGTAATCTTAGGGAGTGCAAGCCTTGTTAAAATGAATTAGCCCACTTATCTACAAGATAAATAACTGAATTTAACCACACGATTGTGCCACACACACCTTTAGGGTAACCCTTCTTATGCTGCCTGTTGCCTTCTAATTACGATTCTAAAATAGTCAAGTCCCTCGATTCCGAGGATACCTAAAGCAAATGCTGCCTTAATTCATTGAAATCATCATAAGATTTTTCGTCCTTTGATACTGCCTCAGAAATAAGATGATTGTCCAATTGCTAAGGTATCCTCGCCGGTTGCCTAAAGATTAAATGACTATTCTATCCTTCCCTGGGACTACCTACCCTCTATATGGTAGGGACAGTTTTATGGCGAACGATAATTTCTCGATGACCCTTAACATCCAATGAAAGGACTTCCTACCTTCTCATGGTATGGATAGCCTTTTCAAGCTGAAAAGCTTAAAGAACATAAATCTTAAAATTAGGATAGTTGCTACTAATTGCTTGTTCTGATTTAAATTCAAAACTCTTTTTCCCACTCATTTTCAAATACTTTCAAAAACAAGGCTACGCTTGTTTACAAGCTAAAGTCCTTAACAAAGTTTTTCAATTTACACACGACACTTTTTAATCAATTCAAACAAACAAGTGAGCTAAGCAATTAAGAGCCCATGGATAACCATGGATACAAAGGGTGCTTACACCTTCCCTTTGTATAACCTACCCCCTGAACTCAAAATCTTTTTAAAAGGTATTTTCCTGTTCTTTTAGCCTTTCTATATATTGGATAAAATACAAGTCGGTGGCGACTTTTGATATCCGCAACATTTCAAAAAAGTCAGTTCTCCCACCATATTACACTCACCCCAACAGAAATTAAGACTACAAAAAGGACTTGCAAAACTTCAGTATTCTACTCTGTAGTGATTAATCCAAGAGAATAAAAGCCAAGGAAACGTTTGAGTCAAGATCACAATAGGATAAAAGAACAAAAATCCAGTGTTACAAATATTTACAGTAGTTATGAGATGAGTAAAAAAGAAGGGGGTGTAGAACAAAGAGATGTGATATAATTGAAGGATAGAAAAACACTTAGAAAGGGGGGGTTTGAATAAGTGTAGCTTTAAAACTTGACAGATAAAAATAAATTGCACAGTTATTTTTATCCTGGTTCGTTGTTAACTAAACTACTCCAGTCCACCCCCGCAGAGATGATTTACCTCAACTGAGGATTTAATCCACTAATCGCACGGATTACAATGGTTTTCCACTTAGTCAGCAACTAAGTCTTTCAGAGTCTTCTGATCACACACTGATCACTCCAGGAACAACTGCTTAGATACCCTCTAAGACTTTTCTAGAGTCTACTGATCAACACGATCACTCTAGTTACAATCTGCTTAGTTCACTCCTAAGACTTCCTAGAGTATTCTGATCCACACGATCACTCTAGTTCCTTACATACTTAATGTAATCAATTCTAAGAGTTTACAAATGCTTCTTAAAAGCGTTAATCACAACTGTGATATTTCTCTTAATCGTTTAAGCTTAATCTCACTAATATATTACAAAAGCAATGTAGTGAGCTTTGATGAAGATGAAGATTCTGAGTTTTGATTTGAACAGAGTTTCAGCAAGTTGAATAAGCGTTGTTTTGTTCAGGATCGTTAAAATCGTCAACCTTGCTTCTCATCAGAACTTCATATTTATAGGCGTTGGAGAAGATGACCGTTGAGTGCATTTAATGCTTTGCGTGTTCCGTACAGCATCGCATTTAATGTTATACGCTTTTGTCAACTACCTCGAGCCTTGTTCACGCTGTGTCTACTGACGTAGCCTTTAGTAGCTTTTAACGTTCCTTTTGTCAGTCAGCGTAGCCTGCCACTTGTACTTTCTTCTGATCTGATGTTTGTGAATACAACGTTTGAATATCATCAGAGTCAAACAGCTTGGTGCATAGCATCTTCTGATCTTCTGACCTTGAAGTGCTTCTGAGCGTGATACCATCAGAACTTCAGTGCTTCTGTTCTCTTGTTCTTCTGATGCTTCCATAGACCCATGTTCTGATTCTGCTTCGACCATCTTCTGATGTCTTGCCAGACCATGTTCTGATGTTGCATGCTGAACCATTTGAGACAAAGCTTCTGAGCGCTGAATTATGCGTACTCTTTATATATATATTTCCTGAAAGGGAAATTGCATTGGATTAGAGTACCATATTATCTTAAGCAAAATTCATATTATTGTTATCATCAAAACTAAGATAATTGATCAGAACAAATCTTGTTCTAACAATCTCCCCCTTTTTGATGATGACAAAAACATATATAAATGATATGAATTTGCGATCAGAAAGAATAGACGGCAAAAGACAAATTACACAGCTATAGCATAAGCATATGAATATGTCTCCCCCTGAGATTAACAATCTCCCCCTGAGATAAATAATCTCCCCCTGAAATAAATACTCGAAGAACTTTAATAAAAGACTTCCCTGATTATTTCGGTAGAGACGATCATATAAGCTTCTGTCTTTAGAGAATTCATAGCTTCTGACTTCTGCTTCCATAGGACAGCTTCAGAACTAGAATTTCTTTAGATCCCTAGAACACTCACAGCTTCTGATTCCTGCTTCCATCTAGGACAGCTTCAGAACTTGAATTTCTTTGATCTTCTGAACATTCACAGCTTCTGATTTCTGCTTCCATTCAGGACAGCTTCAGAACTTGAATTTCTTCGATCTTCTGAACATTCACAGCTTCTGATTTCTGCTTCCATTTAGGACAGCTTCAGAACTTGAGTTTTCTGGATCTTTAGAACATTCACAGCTTTGAATTTCTGCTTCCCTCGGATAGCTTCAGAGCTTGAATTTCTACCAACATTACTTCATGCTAGATTTGTATCAGACATTGTTGAATGTACCAGAGCATCATCAGAGCATCTCTACATCCTGAAATGTTACAGAACAAAAACTAAACGACAAAAGTCAGCATGAACGAGTCAGAACATAAAATGTATATTCTAACACATTATATGTATCAGAGCTATAACATTATATGTATCAGAGCAAACAATATATCAGAGCAAATAGAATTTTGTTAAATCAGATAGACAAATATGGATCAAATTCTATTATCAGTGCTTCTGATTCATTCTTCTTTCTTGCTTCTGATCTCTGAAGCTTGACAACACTCGACTTGCTTCAGTTTCCATGGTTTTGCTTCTGTGTTTGCTTTGAAGATTCTCTTCACTTCTTTATACCTGCAAAACACTTAAACCAAGTAGAACTTGCAGTTCTTGTTAGTGAATGCAACTGATTAAATCAAATCATTTATCATTTATCTTTCTCCCCCTTTTTGTCATAACATTAAAAAGAATATTTCAAAAGATTCAGATGCATAGAACGACAAATAAAATGAAACACACGGAGAAAGAAGATGATTTCATTGAAGTGCAAACAGCAGGTACAGAAGTACATGAAGATAAGAAAGATCAGATGCACAAAGACAGATGCAACGAGAAGAAAGAAACAACACAGACTCAAACTAAGATGGCCCTAGTCTTGACAAGATCTTGGTCAGCATCTCTTGAACCATATTGTTGTGTCCTTCTTGCCTCACCATGAAAGCACTATACTGATCATTGAGTGAGCTTTGCTCATCCTGTCTCTTCTGAATTTCTTCTAGAGTCCTTGCAAGACGAGAAGATTCATCAGAAGAAGCTTCACCGCTTTCAACCACAGGAATAGCAACTTGATCTGTAGCTTCCATGGATAGATCATTTGCAGGGATTTCCTCAACAGGATCTGATTCAGCAACATGATCTTCAGCATCTGCTTCTTGCATAGAAGCATCTCCATATTCTGCAGCAGGAATTTCCGAGTCTCCATTCTCAAGTGCCTGAAGAATGGCAGCTAGATTCCTTGGAGCAGAAGGACCTTCAACTACTGGTGGGTCAACAACTTCTGGAATGACCAAGTTTGGATCTTTCTCAGACGGGTTTTCCCTCAGATAGTCAAAGAGAGTCTTGAAATCTCCTAGCAGAACAGGATAATCAGGAACAAAGATAACCATATCCCTGCATGGATTTGCTTCCATTTCAGCAGCCAGTCTTAATACTTCCAATTCATCCACAAAGGGCTTCTCCTCAGCAGCAACACAATTTCTGAGAGGATGGTAGTATATACCATTATCTTCCTCCAGAAGGTAACCAGGGTAACCAGGGGCAGCAGCCACTAGTCTTTTCTGTACTCCCATTGCTTCTACTTGAAAAACCTTGCGAAATCTTCTCCAGAGATTTCTTGTAGAAACATCATCCAGACCATTTAGGAATGCATCCTTCAGAAGGTCTAGACTGCTAATCACCTCAAGTCTGAAAAGTTCCAGGTAGGTATAGGGTTCAGGTTCAGGCGGATTGAAGGTGAATTTGTAGTCAGGATAGAGAAGACAGTAAGGTTCGGATTTTTCGGTAGGTAAGGGATGAGATATAGAAGTTGGAGGTACGGTGGATGAGGAAGAGGGGATATCTGAGAGAATGATTGATGAGGATGGAATATCAGAAATGATGGATTGAGACGAGGATGGAGTGTTTGTAAAGGGAATTGGTGAGAGAGATTTATCAGAAGGAGTTGGGGGAAGAATACTTAAAGGTGTGGGATTTAGAATGGGAGAGGAGAAGGATGATGGAGAAGGATTTGGTAAGGTGAAGTTTACTTTTGGTTCAGATGGAGGTGATTGGAAAGATGGTTTAGGGACAGAAGGAGGTGGAGTAAAGACCTTTCTGGAGATTTGTACAGAAGAAGAAGAAGATCTGGTTCTGCGAAAGGAATCTCTGATCCTTTTTTCTCTTCGTTCTTTAGAGTCCACCTTGTCAGGATCATAGGTGACCCTCAACTTCTTGGCTCTCTCAGCCTCATCTTCTTGTGCCTTTCTTTTTAGCCTTGCCTGTCGTTCCTTTTTATCCTTCTTCAGAATATCATCTTTGGATGGGAGTACTCTGCCACGGATCCAAGCAGGATCAACGTCTGATTGCTTCCTAACACAATCTTCCAAGTAAAGCTTGACAACATGATCAAGTTCTTTATGAAACAAGGAGATGAATCCTTCAACAGCAATTCTTCTTGACAGAATGTCAGGAAAGCTTGTGCACACGAAGGGTACATTCTTAATGAGTTCCAGTCTGAACAAATCAACACCATTGAAGATGGGACCTTGAATTACTCCAAGAGAATGCGATGCATTGCGATTTCTGATAGAGTCCACAACTTTGCTTTCAATCAGAATGTCTGAAATCATTCTTCCGAAAGGAATGGTTGTTCTTGGAATATGAGGGTACTTCGCCCTTTCTTCTTCTCTTGATTCAAAGATAGATGTTTTCAGATTCTCAAACAGAATATGAGAGATGTTGATCTCTATCTTTTTGCCAATGCAGAAAAGAGTGTACTTGTGAGTCGGACTGATGTAGGAGGAGAAGAGCATCCTTTTTCTATGATGAAGAGAACCCAGAATTATCTCAGCCCATACTTTATAGAAAGGCCTTAAGGTGCCTGTGTTATGAGAATCAATTCCAAAAACCGTGGAGATTAGTTTTTCAACTGGAGTCCAGTCAACTGTATTGGGTTGAAGACCAGACCAACCTTCTTCATCATCAAGATTGTACAGCTTCCTGATGAGCTTCTCAGTGATAACCACTTCATGCCCTAGCACAAATGAAATGATGGCAGTTGGTGTAACCGTTGCGTGTACCCAAAAATCCTTCACAAGTTCAGGATAAATTGGACCAACCAATCTATCAAGATAATTAGACCATCCTTGCTCAAAGATTCTTGCATCACACTGAAAGCCATTAGCTTTAAGGTTGTTGATGTCCACAGCAGTTTCACATAAAACCTCCAAGTCCTTCGTGGGTATCAAGCAAGTTTTCAAAGGAGCATCTTTATAACTTCGTAGACGGATTTGTGAAGAAGTAGGTCTCTCTTTTGAGGAAGATGAACAAGAGGAAGAGTTCATGATGATAATGCTTTGAGATCAAATCAGAGAACTAGGGTTTGAAGAGAGATGCAACGAAGTGAATGCACAAAATAGAGAGAAAGAGAGAAAAAAGAGGGAATGAAGATGAAGCGGGTTATTTAAAAGATTTAAAAAAAGAAATCATTATGCATTTAATGAGAAATGACATTAGGAGAGAGAACACAGTAAATGAAATGATTTAATACAGTTACCTAGGTCGGCGTCTTTTCAACTGCACGCTTTGTACTAACCGTACAGACATGTGTTCACCATCAGATAATAGATGACAGCTGTAAATTTCAGAATAGTCTTTACGCCTTCAGATTCTGATCCATTACTTCTGATATACACAGCTTCTGGAGATTCACTTCTTTGTTCTGCAGCTTCTGATACGACAAAATTGTATCTGCAGAAATTCTTAAGCTTCTTTGTTTCATCAGAAACAAGTTTATCATCAAAACAGATGTTTATTGATTCGTCCACAATCAATGTTTCAATGTTGTATATTCTGTAGCATTTAGAGCATTCAGAATAATCAAGAATGAAACATCAATGCTTTAGAGACAAACAACACAGATGGTTCCAAGACTAATAAACTTTCTTTTCTGAATTCCTACAAACATAGTTTCTTCAACAGATTTAAGAACCAGAACTTGGAAGACAATCTTTCTTCCCTTCAAGTGTTGAAACCAACTTGAATCCAGGTGACATGTCATGTTGATTTTTATCTTCCTTGTCGCCAAGAGAATCTGCAAAAGAAATAGTCTTTTTCTTTGGTACCCACATTTTCTTGGGTCCTTTCTTGTTAGATTTTCTCAAGTTCTGATTGAACCTAGGTTTAACATTGTAAGCAGAAGGAGGAACATCATGATAATTTTTAATGTGAGTTTCATGATATTTCCTAGGTTGTGTCACATGCTTTTTGGTGTGTGTTAAGTGAAAACTTTGAGCATGTGAAGTGTGCCTAATATCATGGGAGTGGCCATACTTGAACTGATCATACAATGGCTTGTATGTGATTTTCATTTCATCAACAGGTTCAAGTTTGTATGGGGTTTCACCCTCAAAACCAATGCCAACTCTTTTGTTTCCAGACACAGCATATATCATAGAAGCTAGATGACTTCTGCCAATACTTCTAGATAAGAACTTCCTGAAACTTAAATCATATTCTTTCAGAATATGGTTTAGACTAGGAGTGGATTTTTCTGAATCAGAAGGAGATCCAACATTATTGGATAATTTTAAAAGTTTTTCTTTTAATTCAGAATTTTCCAACTCAAGCTTCTTTGTTTCAAATTCAAATAGCTTTTTCAGCTTTTTGTATTTGAGACTAATCTGAGACTTGAGTTCCAGAAGTTCAGTTAGACCGGAAACTAACTCATCTCTAGTAAGTTCAGAAAATACCTCTTCAGAATCTGATTCTGATGTAGATTCTGATTCGTCATCTTCTGTCGCCATCAGCGCACAGTTAGCCTGCTCGTCTTCTGAATCATCTTCTGACTCATCCCAGGTTGCCATAAGACCTTTCTTCTTATGAAACTTTTTCTTGGGACTTTCCTTCTGAAGATTTGGACATTCGTTCTTGTAGTGTCCAGGCTCATTGCATTCATAGCACATGACCTTCTTCTTGTCAAATCTTCTGTCATCAGAAGATTCTCCACGTTCAAATTTCTTTGAACTTCTGAAGCCTCTGAACTTCCTCTGCTTGGTCTTCCAGAGTTGATTTAGCCTTCTGGAGATCAGGGACAGTTCATCTTCTTCTTCAGATTCTGATTCCTCAGGATCTTCTTCTCTAGCCTGAAAAGCGTTAGTGCATTTCTTGATATTGGATTTTAATGCAATAGACTTACCTTTTCTTTTGAGGCTCATTTGCGTCCAGCTCTATTTCATGACTTCTCAAGGCACTGATAAGCTCTTCCAGAGAAACTTCATTCAGATTCTTTGCAATCTTGAATGCAGTCACCATAGGACCCCATCTTCTGGGTAAGCTTCTGATGATCTTCTTTACATGGTCAGCCTTGGTGTATCCCTTGTCAAGAACTCTCAATCCAGCAGTAAGAGTTTGAAATCTTGAAAACATCTTTTCAATGTCTTCATCATCCTCCATCTTGAAGGCTTCATACTTCTGGATTAAAGCTAGAGCTTTAGTCTCCTTGACTTGAGCATTTCCTTCATGAGTCATTTTCAAGGACTCATATATGTCATAGGCCGTTTCCCTGTTAGATATCTTCTCATACTCAGCATGAGAGATAGCATTCAGCAAAACAGTTCTGCATTTATGATGATTCCTGAAAAGCTTTTTCTGATCATCATCCATTTCTTGCCTTGTCAGCTTTACGCCTCTGGCATTTACAGGATGTTTGTAACCATCCATCAGAAGATCCCATAGATCACCATCTAGACCCAGAAAGTAACTTTCCAGTTTATCTTTCCAGTATTCAAAGTTTTCACCATCAAATACCGGCGGTCTAGTATAACCATTGTTACCGTTGTATTGCTCAGCAGAGCCAGATGTAGATGCAGGTGTAGGTGTAGACTTTTCACTTTCATCAACCATCTTTTACTGAAGCGTTTTTCTCTTCCTGAATCTTTTCTAAACACGGTTAAGTGCTTGCACCTTAGAACCGGCGCTCTGATGCCAATTGAAGGATAGAAAAACACTTAGAAAGGGGGGTTTGAATAAGTGTAGCTTTAAAACTTGACAGATAAAAATAAATTGCACAGTTATTTTTATCCTGGTTCGTTGTTAACTAAACTACTCCAGTCCACCCCCGCAGAGATGATTTACCTCAACTGAGGATTTAATCCACTAATCGCACGGATTACAATGGTTTTCCACTTAGTCAGCAACTAAGTCTTCCAGAGTCTTCTGATCACACACTGATCACTCCAGGAACAACTGCTTAGATACCCTCTAAGACTTTTCTAGAGTCTACTGATCAACACGATCACTCTAGTTACAATCTGCTTAGTTCACTCCTAAGACTTCCTAGAGTATTCTGATCCACACGATCACTCTAGTTCCTTACATACTTAATGTAATCAATTCTAAGAGTTTACAAATGCTTCTTAAAAGCGTTAATCACAACTGTGATATTTCTCTTAATCGTTTAAGCTTAATCTCACTAATATATTACAAAAGCAATGTAGTGAGCTTTGATGAAGATGAAGATTCTGAGTTTTGATTTGAACAGAGTTTCAGCAAGTTGAATAAGCGTTGTTTTGTTCAGGATCGTTAAAATCGTCAACCTTGCTTCTCATCAGAACTTCATATTTATAGGCGTTGGAGAAGATGACCGTTGAGTGCATTTAATGCTTTGCGTGTTCCGTACAGCATCGCATTTAATGTTATACGCTTTTGTCAACTACCTCGAGCCTTGTTCACGCTGTGTCTACTGACGTAGCCTTTAGTAGCTTTTAACGTTCCTTTTGTCAGTCAGCGTAGCCTGCCACTTGTACTTTCTTTTGATCTGATGTTTGTGAATACAACGTTTGAATATCATCAGAGTCAAACAGCTTGGTGCATAGCATCTTCTGATCTTCTGACCTTGAAGTGCTTCTGAGCGTGATACCATCAGAACTTCAGTGCTTCTGTTCTCTTGTTCTTCTGATGCTTCCATAGACCCATGTTCTGATTCTGCTTCGACCATCTTCTGATGTCTTGCCAGACCATGTTCTGATGTTGCATGCTGAACCATTTGAGACAAAGCTTCTGAGCGCTGAATTATGCGTACTCTTTATATATATATTTCCTGAAAGGGAAATTGCATTGGATTAGAGTACCATATTATCTTAAGCAAAATTCATATTATTGTTATCATCAAAACTAAGATAATTGATCAGAACAAATCTTGTTCTAACAATAATGTGAAAGAGAAACAAAAACAAAGGATAATTGTTTTTATAATTGTTAGTAATATTGTTTGAATTTTAACACTAATTGTAAGGTTAATTGTGTTCAGCTCATAAGTGTTTGCTTGCAGAGGATTGTCGGGATGAGGATTCATCATATCTACCAAATAGCCAACTAAATGCTTATCATAGAAAGAAAAACAAAGTTTTGATCAGTAAAATGCAAGTGAACCATTTTATATAATTCTATCGTAATGGTAATAGTACACTATTTAATATAATGCATGAAGTTTGTATTTAACTGTGGTTATGAGAAATGGTAGCTACAAGTTGTTAGGATGTATATATCACAACATTAGAATGTAAACGGAATTCTGAAATATACGATCTGAAAGTAGCATTTGTTATCAAAATAAGTGAAATTGAAACTAAGGAATTTATTAGAAATCAATAATCTATTGCAATATAACCCTTTCATATTACAGTGAACAATATCTTGAGATGTTATTCAAATTTTGTTCCAAAAAGCCAATGCAAAATCTGGAAAAAACAATAGTTACACAATATGTACGTATCGATAAGCGAAACATAATTGTAATACCTGATTGGAATCTTATTGCTCTTATCATCTTGCACTGCGTTTGAAATTGGGATAGAAACCTACATGACAAATGCATTAGATGGATCAATATTGAAATCTCAATTCTAAATTATCGATATTTTGACAGTTGATATCAACTGTAAATTCTAAACTACTAACCATAGTCCATGAGGTTCATACAGAGTAAAAAGCCAAAAACATGCATCTGATTCTTATAATTATAAGATACACCATATAAATTGAGATGAATGTATCTGGCTCAGATAAATAACTCAGAAGCAAGATTCAGGTATGATAAATTTTGACATCAGCAAATATATTTCTAGCAAATATATAACACAACCAGCACAAAATCATGGTTCATGTAACACATGAAGGCTCACCAGTAAGTGTAACTTTTACACTGTCAGATTATAGATCAAAAGGGAAGAAACTGGATCTGGAAGAAGGAAATGAACATGAACATCTTCACACCTTGACACCTAAAAACTGGATCAGAAAAAATACAACCAAGTAAAGATTGTAGAAGTCAGGTTGGGGTAGAAGTACACATGAATGAAATCAAAGATTAAAGATTGTACCTCAGGAAATCTCATTATCACTTGATTTGCACTATCAGGATCGAGAGGAAGAATATTGAAAGGGACTAAGATCTTCGTCTTTTCAGCAATTTTATCTCGTGTTTCCAAAATCTACTACAATGGCAACACAAATCAACCAAATAAATAGTACAACAACAAGTATAAAGCTAACATGATGGAATTGAAATTGGAGCAGCTCCAGACTCGGTGGAGAAAGGGGCGATAACGGCGGAGCTAGGGTTTGAGGGGGGTAAAGAGAGAACAGAGAAGAGAGAGAGAGAGAGAGAGAGAGAGAGAGAGAGACAGAAATGGATGGTCGTGTTGAACAATGGTGAGTGAACAGAGAGACGGGGCAGATAACAGACCAATGAGAACACAACGTTTGGCATGTTCTATTTTTTATTTTGTTAATTACATGATTAACCTTTTGTATGAGTAAAGAAATTTTAAGGGAAGGACAAAATGGACAGTTTGGGCAATTTATTAGTATTGGGAAGATAGTAGATTTGATGGTCATAGTCGACGCCTCCGATTCTTTAAAATATAAACTCATGGTGGATTATGTTCAAAGATGTGGCCCTACGATGGTATATGAGCTTATCGAGATTTTCATTCGTCAGTTATCAAGATCTGACCAGGAAGAAGGTGCAACACTTCTCGGCTAGCAAGCATAAAAATGTGTCAACCACGAGCCTGTTCAATGTCTGCCAAGGATATTCTAAGTCACTCGGGGAATATTTGGTGCAATTCAACGAAGAGTTTCGAAGGAATACATTTTTACTTTTATTAGAATAAAAAGCAACATAATATATTAATAAATAGAATTTAAGTACACACTGAGGATCTTGTTAAATCGAATGAAATGGAGGAAAAGAGCTTAATGCAAAGAACAAAGATAAACTGGATCTAGATGGGAGATGAAAACAATGTTTATTTTCATGCTTATCTGAAAGCCAGGGGGAATGCAAAGAGTATCCAGTTCCTCCAAAAAGATGATGGGACAATTGTGACAACTCAAAAGGACATTGAAGAGGAATTTTGAACCTGTATAGAAATCTTATGGGCAAGGCTGATCACAAAATTAGTCATATTTATGTAGATGCGATGAGAAGAGGTAAGCAGCTTGGGATGGATTATAGCAATCTTTTAATTATCCAGGTTACTAATGATGAGATTATTGAGGCTCTCAAAGGAATTAGAGATCTGAAATCACAGGGGTAGATGGGTATGGATCCAAGTTCTTCAAAGCTTGTTGGATTATTGTTAAAGAAGATGTCATAGCTGCCATCCAGGAATTCTTCAAACACGGTAGGATTCTAAGGAATTTCACTAGAACAGGGGTGACTTTAATCCTAAAAACTAATGATGCCAAGCAAGCAAGAGATTACAGACCTATAGCAGGATGTTCTACTGTCTATAAAATAATTTCAAGGATCCTGACTAAAAGATTGGGTATTGTCCTCCCTAGTATAATTAATCTCAATCAGGCAGCTTTTATTCCTGGTCAAGTGATTCACAGCCACATAATGCTAGCTTTTGAGATGCTTAGAGGCTACACTAGAAAAGGAGGGCCTCCAAAGTGTATGCTCCAGCTGGATCTACAAAAAGCTTATGACATGGTTGATTGGTATGCCTTGAAAAAAGTGCTGCAAGAAATAGGGATGCCTCATCTATTTACTCAGTGTATAAAAGTTGCAGTGACTAATGTGTCCTATGAATTTAATGTGAATGGTCATACGTCATAGATTATGCAGACAAAGAGAGGTATTAGGAAAGGGGACCCTATATCCCCCTTGCTTTTTTTACTCATGATGGAATACTTTGATAGGCTCATGATCAAGAGGCAAGTTAATCCTGATTTTAACTATCACTCAAAGTGTGAGAAAGTTTGTATAACCAATCTCACCTTTGCTGATGATGTTATTTTGCAAAGGAGATGCTATATCAGTGCAACTGATGCTTAAAACTATGCAGGCCTTTTCTAAGTCAACAGGATTGGTGACTAATCCTAAGAAGTGCAAAGTTTTTTGTGGAGGAATGAATAGAGATACCAAGGATCTTATGAATCAGGCTACTGGGTTTGATGAGGGTCAATTACCTATGAAATATTTAGGGGTGCCTATAACCAGTAAGAGATTAAATATTAATCATTATATGCCTTTGATTGACATGATTATGCAAAGGATGAATCATTAGACTACAAGGCTGCTTAGCTATTCAGTAAGGATTATGCTTGTGAAGAGTATTGTGGTGGCAATCACCCAATATTGGATGCAATGCCTACCCCGGCCTCAGTTTATCATTAAAAAAATTGATACTATGTGCAGAACTTTTGTGTGGACAGGTAATCTTGAAGCTAGCAAGAAGAGCCTTGTGGCTTGGAGTACTATGTGCAGCCCTAATGGATCCACATGTATTATATGAAAAGGAAAAATGTGATGGAGGCAAGGGTTACTCATAGTAGTTCTTAGGTGATAAAGAGAATCATGGATCTTAGGGATGAGGTGCAACATTATCAACTGGTTTGGGACAGACTGTTGACTCAAAATAAGTTCAAAATGAAGATGCTATATGATGCTATGAATGAAGATGCTAACCTTATGGATTGGAGGAGATTATTTCAAAGAAATGCTTCCAGGCCTCGAGCTAAGTTCATAGCCTGGTTACTCTGCCATGGGAAGCTTGTCACTAAAGATAAATTGCAAAGATTCAACTTGATAACTGATAGTACTCGTAGCCTTTGCCATAATGCCGAGGAAAGCATTTCCCACTTGTTTTTTTATTGTAGGGACAATGTTGATACCTGGAGGCAGGTTCTAGTTTGGCTAAACAGAAATCATCAGCCTCTCTCCTGGGCTGATTAGTTGCAATGGCTGTTGCAGGAAGTATCGAAGAAAGGGTGGAGAGCAAGTGTCTTGAAGATTGCTTTTAGTGAGACTGTATATGGCATTTGGAACAGGAGAAATAGTATAGTTTTTACAAATACCACCAATAGAGATATTGTGAAGAGTATTATAGATAATATTGTCTATAGAGGTTGGAACTATAGGAGAACTGAGAGTTACATAGCACAATTGATGTTGTAGTTTTGTTTGGGTGGAAGGTTGGATCTTGTGACCACCTTTTGTATTAACTGTTTTTTGATAGTAATATATTCTTTATTTGCTTAAAAAAAATAGAATTTAATTGTTATGCACACTGTTAGTATAAATTTTTTTACACCATCACTACATAATAATTATTCAATTATATTATTTTAAAAAAATTAAAATAAAAGATAAAATTTCTAACTTATTAACGGCTGTGATTAACATGTAAATTTTTTTTGCACTTTCTGTATATTTCAATTAAGTTTTAATATATAATATTTTATTATTTTTAAATATCAAAGACACATTATAATATAGACACGACTGTCTTTATAATATAGACACGACTTTTCAAAATTCATACTTCCAATAACTATGAATCGACTTATACTTCCAAACCTTTTAAAAACTAACTTGCAATAAGATCTCAAACAAATTGGTTAATATAACTATGAATCGACTTATACAAAACAAAAGCAAACCAACAAATTAATATCATAAATATATAATTTTTAATTTTTAATGAAGAAATTGTTCTTGACTTTATCTATTAAAATGAAGTATTTGAATCTACATGAGAAGCATGACTCACTTAATGTACATCTGAGATGGGTGTAGATAAGACTCCTTTTTTATAAACAGAAACAAAAATTATTGAGTTGTCCCACCACTTTATAGCTATATTCTATTTGATGTGAGCACATGTTCCTGTCTTATTTATATCTTCCTACAGCAAGGTTCCCATTTACTTGTACTTTAATTTTAAAAAAAAAATGCTGTTGATTTTAGTTTATTAATTAAAATGTGACTGAGACTGTTAAATTGCGTGATTATAAAAAATAAATTAGAGATAATACATTTTAAAAAAAAGGATTATTTTGACGTTGTACTAGGTTGTAGAGTTGTCAATATAGGCTATCCAGCCCTAAACGGGCCGGCTGTAGCGGGTCATGGGTTTTTCAGTGCTGGGCCGAAAAGGCCCTGTATAATATGAGTTCGAGATTTACTACCCGAGGCCGGTCCTAGATGGGCTTCGGACTACTCAACCCTAAATGAGTTTTTTTATTTAAAAAAATTAAATTAAAAACTCCATAATAATTATTATAAATAAAATTAAAAATTATGTTATTTTAAACATAATACATTTTTAAGTACTATATTATCTCTTATAAATAATATAATGTGTTTCTAAATACAATATATGTCTAAATTGTATAAAATAATACTTGAATATTTATTATAAAAGAAAAATTAATATAATACGATGAAAAAATGTTGATTATATTAATGTATAATATTAAAAAGAGAAAGATTGAATAAAATAGAGATAAAATTTAGTGAAGTGAGAACAATCAATATACTATTTTGGAGTAAGATAATATAAATATTAATATATTTTTTTAAAATTTATAATTATGCGGGTCTGATGGGCTACCCACGACCCATATGGATAGCGGGCTTTTCAGGGTTGGGCTAAAAAGACCCTGAAAAATACGAGCTCTAATTTTAAGACCCAAGCTTTATGATTTTTCGGGCCTGACGGGCCGGCCCATATGGGCTAGCCCATTTTGACAGCTCTACTAGGCTGGTTAATAGTCCGCAAGACCAATCCAATTCACACATGTTTAGTCTTTTTTAAAATGAATATAACTATTCTTTTTAGGAGTTTATTTTTCTTTACCATCAAGAAAATTAACATAAATCTAAAATATTAAGAATTACTACTATAATTAAACACTTATTTTTAAATAAATTATATGTTTTTTTTCCAAATATTTTGTATGTTTACACCATTAATTTTTACTTAAGTTTTCTGTACAGTTTATTTTTATTTTTGTAATAGTTGTAAATCCAAACATTGTTTCATAGCGATATTAAATTTATGAATTTGAATGTTGTTTATGATAAAGATTATTAAAAAAATTGAAATAAAGATAAATTTTTTTTTATGTAAATTAATATACCTAAAACTCGAATGATTGTTCCGTTATGGACCATGACTTTCGATGCGGTGGATTAAGGTTTTAGGTAGAGAAGTGGTGCAAAACTGTGTTGCTCAAAGAATGACCCCATAGTATGCTCTTCGCTCGGCACCCTCGATTGGTGTTCTAACACTTGGTATCATGAGCCTTTGGTTCGAGAAAGGGACCGACTTGCTTGTATCAAAAGTACCCCACATAGGCAAAGGGTAAAGAGTCCCGCATGTGGGTAAAGTGTCCCGTTGAAAAGTGTTAACCGCGGTATAAGTGTGTGGAAGAGAGAGCTTTCACTTGAGGGAGAGCATTGTGGTAAAGACTCACACTTGAGGGGGAGTTAAAAATTACAAGTGTGGGTGTGAGGAAAATAGTCCCACATTGAATAGAAATGGGGTGACTTGAGCATTTATAAGTGGGAGAACCCACTCACCTATCACCTTAAGGTTTTAGGTGGAGAAGTGGTGTGTCTTCCACAAAGGTGTGTTGCTCAAAGAATGACTCCATAGTATGCTCTTCGCTCGGCACCCCTGATTGGTGTTCTAAAAAAAACTATAATTAGACACTTATTTAAAAAAAAGTTATATGTTTTTTCCAAATATTTTGTATGTTTACAACATTAATTTTTAAATTAAGTTTTCTATATTGTTTATTTTTATCTTTTGTAATAGTTGTAAATCCAAACATTGTTTCATATCTATATTTAAATTTGTGAATTTGAATGTTGTTAATGATAAAGGTATTATTGAAAAAAATGAAATAAAGAAAGACTATATCTATGTAAATTAACTCTAAATTTATACCATCATGATATTTTTTTTAGTGAAACTCTAAATTTACACAATTTTTGGAGTCTTCTATGAATAGATGTAATGAATTAAGTGCAATATTTGGACTTAAGAAACATTTCTACCATGGTTGCTATTGCTATTTCTTGCCATCAAAATCACATGAAGAAGACTAGATGAACCAAACTCTACGATACCATAACAGAGTTTCAAACTTTGTGATCAAATTGACTAAAAATATAATTGAATAAGAATATCAATTCTTAATAACATTGAAGTGAGAGCAAAACAAATTTATATAAAGGCAAAATTCAAGAGCTAATTAATTAAAGGGATAATACCTATTCACCTGCAGATTTCTAACATTGAAGTGAGAGCAAAACAAATTTATATAAAGGCAAAATTCAAGAGCTAATTAATTAAAGGGATAATACCTATTCACCTGCAGATTTCTAACCTAGGGCTCGAACCCACATCCATCAAGTTGGAAAAATTAGAAAATGCAGATTGCTAACCTAGGGCTCGAACCCACATCCATCAAGTCACATAACAGGAGTTGACCACTAAACCACTTTGTTAATTATGTTTTTTTATAAAACTGAAAGATATATATATTATATATTTAGTATATATATATATATATATATATATATATATATATATATATATATATATATATATATATATATATATATATATATATATATATATATATATATATATATATATATTATAGTTAATGTACATTATATATTTTTAGGATATATCGCCAGTTAATGTTCAGTCAGCCAAACAAGGAATTCAAATGTTCAGTCAGCCAGATTCTTCACGCACAGTCAGCCAAACAAGGAATTCAAATGTCCAGTCAGCCAGATTCTTCACGCACAGTCAGCCAAACAAGGAATTCAAATGTCCAGTCAGCTAGATTCTTCACGCACCGTCAGCCAAACAAGGAACGGGGGTGCAGAAAAACAAAATCTTTATTTTATAGGGGGCGGATTACAAAAAAAAACTCCAGGGGGCAAAACCGAATCTCACCTTAATGACAGGAGGTGAATATGTATTATCCCTTAATTAAAATAGCATAACAAAAAATTAATTGCCTTAACAATTAAGTAACTCTAGAAACCTAATAACTTTCATAACAAGTTACTTACATTGCTTTTATCAATTACACTGCCTTCTCAATATAACTTGCTGAACAAGTTACTTATATTCATCATCTATTGTTAACATTCATTTATTTTGTTTGCATACCACATTCCTTTATTTATTTTTAAAAATGAAATTATAATTATTACTAATACTAGACAAAAAATTATTAGTTGTCTTTAAAGCAAAATTTATTGTATCACATGCTGCACGATGCCATCTATTTTTTATATATAAAACTTTAATCAAAATTAATTACTACTACCATTTATTTCATTTTTATTCTTGCATTGCGTGAGCGTGACTCTGTCTCTTTCCTCGCCGAAAGCATGTAGCATTTTTTTTTGCAATATATAAACACTTTCTCAATAACTTTCAAACACTTGTCAAATCCATTTCTTCTTCTTCTTCTTCTTATCTCAACTCAACTTTTTCTCAGTCACAAAAATGCCGAAAGATAGAACCATCGGTATAGCTTTGGATTTCTCCAAAAGCAGCAAGAATGCTCTCAAATGGGCTCTTGAAAATTTAGCTGACAAAGGTGACAACATTTATGTCATCCACATCAGCCAAGAGAATCTCGATGAGTCTCGCAACCAGCTCTGGTCCAAATCCGGTTCTCGTAAGCACTTAATCATACTTAATCAATCCATAATTTGAGTTTTTCCTATGTTTTTCATCATTTTCTGATCTGATATTATATAGTTTAATTTGATTTTTATTTATTCATTTATTTTATATATTTTTTTGTGTGTGAAGCTTTGATTCCTTTGAAGGAGTTTAGAGAACCTGAGATCATGAATAAGTATGGTGTTCAAATTGATGTTGAGGTTCTTGATTTGCTTGACACTTTTTCAAGACAAAAAGAGGTTTTTGTTTTTTGTTTTTGTTTTTGTTTTTCTGTCTCTTTTCTTAATATTTGATTTTTTAGGAGATTTAATTGTTTTAATTATGATTAATTTTTAGGTGAATATTGTTACAAAAGTGTATTGGGGTGATGCAAGAGAGAAACTTCTTGATGCTGTTGAAGATCTGAAGCTGGATTCTCTGGTTATGGGAAGCAGGGGTCTCAGCACAATTCAAAGGTTCATTTTTTGAAACCCTAATTTTTTAATCTTGATTTTAATTTTTCTTTTTGGAACCTTTGGTTATTCTGAAGTGATAGTGATGTTTATAGAAAATAAATTAGATCATGTAGAGTTTGTTTTGGAATGCAAGTTGCTGAGCTAGAAATAAAATACTGACCTGAATTGTCTGCAATTGTTACTAAACACTGTTTCATACAGTAAACGGTTTCTTGATCGTTCACAATTTTAAAATTAGCTTTAAACAATCTCAACTGTTAATTGAGATGGGGCGATTGATATATGTAGCACCGAGATTTCTAAACAAAGGTGTGTGTGTCCAGTGTCTGACACCAACGCATGTGATTATGTTCCATTTTTTTTTTTCAAATTATTTTCGGCTTTGACATGTTAGTGTTGGTGTTGTTGTGTCTGTATCTGTGTCTCTGCTTTGTAGGATATCAATAACTATGTGAAGTACATCTCAATACAATGACAGAGATGTTGGGTTCACCCTTTCATGACAGTTTTCTAATCTTAAGATTCAATGTTTTAAAAACCAAACCAAACCAGATGGTCCAGCCGATTAAATCTTGAACTGACATTGTCTACTTTTGATAATTTGAACGGTTCTACCGCGGTTTTGCATAGTTTGAGTAGCTTAAAGCAATTGATCTGTGACCCTAGAGATCTTATGAATAATGTTCTAAAAACCAAACCATACCAGACGGTCCAACCGATTAAATCTTGAACCGGCATTGTCTACTGTTTGATAATTTGAACGGTTCTACCATGGTTTTGCATAGTTTGAGTGGTTTAAAACAATTGAACTATGACCTAGGGACTTTACGGAACCGATGACTTGTTCAGTTTTTAAAATATTACTTTGAATGAATAGATTTATCATATACTTATTGTAATGTAATTTTTCTGTTTAATTTTATTGAAACTCGAATCTCACGAACGTGTCTCTTTGTGATCTTACAAATAAAAAACAGGATCATAATGGGAAGTGTAAGCAACTTTGTGATGACTAATGCTCCTTGCCCTGTGACTATTGTCAAGGATAACATCAGCACCAGCAGCAAGTAAAGACGAACAATTTGCGATGGCATTAAGTATGGAATGTTCTGTTTCTTGCATTGTACTTGAACTCTTGTCGATCATCTTCTGTTTCCTTATTTCAGATTATATTATGACTATATATCTATCTGGTTTACTTTGTTGAAAGAATAATAATGTAGTTTTAGTTTTATCATCCATAAATTGTTATCCATAAGTTATATTACAGGTTTATTTACAAACAGAAGCACAAATTGAGTGTGTGTTTGGTTATGCGGTGACGAGAATTGATTCTGTGAATGAAATTGTTATGGTGTGCCTTTTCTTTTGACATTGGAAAGTTGAAAGGAACTAGTGCTTTTTCCTTTTAGAGAGTGCACATATGTTTCTGGCTAAGTTGCCAGATTTATGCACATGGTGGAGTCACTATCATGAGAGCACATGTTGGCTAAGATATTAGGTAGGGTACAGAAAAGTTTGAAAAATGATAACATGTTTACATAGGAGCTCACTAGAAACATAACTATTAAGAGTGCCCTGTCTCCAAAAACAATAATATTTTGATTCCCTCTAAAATGACAACTTTTGCTATGAAGTAGTTTAATAGGTGATCTACAAATCAATGTGTAGCTGTACAATATGATGTTTCAATTAATAGTTTATTTTTATATCACTGGGCTGGTGACTAACAAAACTCAAATAGATCCTCTCTGGAGGGGAGAGATTTTTACCTGGCACCCCACACTTAAACCATCCTCACAATTTTTCGTAATACCTAAAATATTAACGCACAAAGAATGCACAAAAAATTAGGTATCAATCTAAAAATTTGTTAGTGTAAGCGAAAAGTCCAGTATGCATTTATATCGGTTTTTTTTGAAAAAACCAGTGTTAAAACCATATCGTTTTTTTAAAACCAACTTGGTTTATCAAATTTCTTAGAAGAAATTGAAAAATTCGATAGAGTAAAATTACCGATTTTTTAAAAAAGCTCATGTAATCACCAGACTGTTAGAAGGGCTTCAAAAAAATCTGATAGTGTAATTCTCAACTGTTGAGATTTTGCCAACAAATTTGTATTGATGTGATTGCATTGACAATTGAGTGTGGTCCATAATGTATCCACACTTGTATAAATAGGATCACATATTGTTAAAACACATCTTAGAATGTCTAATTATTCGTTTAAGACAATTGTGTACTTTAATGGGTGAAACCTCCTGTTGATTTTGGGCTTCCGGAGAACAGTACCTGTCTTGCTCTTCTATGATTCAAATTGGATTACATGTTGCTTGTCATCGAGAACAGAAAGATGAGTAAGATCGAGTTTCGTGCACCATGGATTGATACTGATGGAATGGTGAAATACAACTCTATTGATATGAAGACTGATGAAGATTTGAAGGTTATGTGGAGAACATATCACTATAGGCTAACAAAGGGACAAATGAAGTTTGATACGACAATTCCTAGATATGTCGACGACATAATTAAGATTTTAAAACGTCCATAATCATCTAGGAGTGTCTAGGTTATGTTATTTATTATTGTTATGTAATTGTCAGCGTTAAGTTATGTTAATTGTAATGTGTTAAGTTATGTTCATCTTGCAATAATGAAAGCGACAAAAAGTTATCTAATAAACTGTATGGTGCAAATCTTTGAGTAATAATACATAATATATAAATAATAAAAAATAGTAATAATGTCTACATAGGTGTCCCACGGGCTATGTGTGTTGTCTGCGATGCCAAAGTATAAATTTCACCATTTGGACTTACCAACCTCATGATATTATCCATAATGACCGTTATCATCTGTAGACGCTGCTGGTCAGCCACACTAGGTGGAGGCAATGAAGGTGGTGACACATTATCAGAAGGTCCCCTAGCATCGTAAGGTCCAAATCATCTTCATGCTCAACATGTGAGATGATGTGAGGATATGATACAATAAGGTACCACTTCAAGTATCCCTGTGAGCACCCTTGTTAGCTTAAACTCATCTCTCCACTGCACCTCGATAACCTCAAAATCATGTATAGCAGTAATACATGCAAGCTCCTGATTAATAATAGGAGTGGTGAAGAAACGACTTGACAAAGGGAGATGAAACAGAGATGAGACATCATCCAAGGTAATCATCTTCTTACCAAATGGAAGATGGAGTGAAGATGTTTCCTTATGTCATCGCTCAACAAAGACTAACAAAAGTGAGGCGTCAAACATGGTTAGAGAATACTCTACCAATGTAAGGAGACCGTAATCATCTACAATCTCCCTGATCTCCGGTGACATCGGAACATCTAAGAACTTCTTCAACAAATTCAACATAATATATATATATATATACACACACACACACACACACACACACACACACACACACACACACACACCTCTCATTGTCATAATCTAAAATTCATGAGCGACATATCCAATGAGCAAGGAATGATTACTGAGCCCACACGACCTTGATCTCTATCCGACACAATACTTGAAGGTATCCCACGCGGCCTCACAATCTCTTCAATATATAACTCAGCTAACTTCAGCAAGGAATGATTGATCTTCATCAGTAAGAAGTGAGCCGATTTAGTCAATCTATCCACTATCACCCTAGTTGAAACATTGTCTTTCGCAGTCCTCGGCAAACCTGACACAAAGTCCATAGAAGTGCTATCCCATTTCCACTCTGAAATATTTCGCGGTTGCATCAGACCCAAAGGTTTTTGGTGCTCAATCTTTGACTTTTAGCAAGTCAAACAAACACAGACAAATTCAGCAATTCCTTCTTCATACCAGACCTCAAAAAACATTTTTCTCAAGTCCTGGTACATCTTCGTAGCACCGGGATGGATACCAATACCACTTCAATGATCTTCTTCAAGAATACTCTTCTTAAGTTCTTGCATATCCGAAACACACACTCTATCTATGAACCGCATCACACCATACTCATCAATTCAAACTCAGATCAAATTTCAGACCCTCTCTGACCTCATCAAGAATACCACTCGTCAGCTTTAACATACCCAACTTCACAGTATTAGGAGTCTCTTCAAAAGCTAAGCTCATATCTTTGAATTGCCCAATCACTTCTAACTCTCAAACCATAAGCATCAACATGTGTAAGGAATTCTTACTTAATGCATCATCTACAACATTAACCTTACTAGTATGATAACTAAAATCAAAATCATAATCTTTCAGAATTTCCAGCCACCTCCTCTGCCTCATAATCATGTATCTGAAATAGATATGTCCTCACTCATGTCTCACCAACAACCTGACACTGACAACTCTAATTTACTTAGTCTCATTTCTCCCAATGACCTCACACACCAGTCACCATCATCACAATCTTCTGAGCCAAACCTGTCCGCCTATAATTTTTCAGAATCCACAAGCTCACTGTTCTTATCTTATTATAGCTTGGCCACACAAACACCTCTTGTGCACAATGATCATCCAATGCTCACACATGGTAAAATAGGACACTATAAACCAAAAATCTTCCTCAAACACACTGAACCTAGATATGTCAAACAAGCATTATCACAAACTCAGTGGTTTGAAGCTATGCAAGCTGAATATAATTCTCTAATGCAAAATGGCCCATGGAAACTCAAAAATTTACCTCCAAACCGCCAAACAATTGGCTGCAAATGTGTTTTCAGAGTTAGTCTACAAGCTTAGCAAAGCCATCTATGGTCTCAAACAAGCGCCACATGCATGGTATGAAAAATGACATCACACATTGGTTCATTTTGGCCTTAACTCAAGTAAATGTGATCATTCCCTATTTATTTACAATCATCACAATGTCACACTATATGCACCTGTCTATGTAGATGATATCCTCATAGCATGTTCCTCCTTTAAACTTATTGACAAACTTCACACAAAATTTGCACTCAAGAAACTTTGTGTCCTTTAATATTTTACATTTGGGACCTTACAATACTTAATTTTCACCAGACTTCACATAGCTTTCTCAGTCAATAAAGCATGTAGATTCATATCCTTACCACTATGCGCCCATTGGGTTGCAATTAAACGAATTCTACATTACTTAAGTGGTACGACAACATACTGTTTATTACTTTCACATGCCTCGCATCCACCAAAGTTCTCCATACATGTCTACAACGATTCAGACTAGGCAAGAAACCTTGATAATCGCTGCTCAACGTCTAGCTCATGTGTATTCTTGGGACCAAATTTAGTAGTTTGGAACGTGAAGAAACAAGTTATAGTTGCACACTCAAGCATAAAAGCGAAATACACGGCCTTGGCACATACCACTGCTAAATTGTTGTCGATTAAATCTCTTCTATTTAAACTGCATGTCATGTATCATGTGCCCACCTTACTATGTGACAACCTTAGCGCTATCCTGCTCTATCATAATCCGATACTGCACGCGAGGACCAAGCACATTGAGCTTGATATTCACTTTGTCAGGGATAAGTAAGTGGCTAAACAACTTCACATACAACATGTTCCAGCTCATGCCCAACTAGCTGATGCACTCACCAAGCCACTTCCAACAACTATGTTTGCAAATTTTGAAACAAGTTCAAAGTGATTTTGTTGCGACCACCATGATCTTGAGGGGGTGTGTTAGAGGAGAGCACATGTATGTTTGATCATAGGTTATACATGAGGATGTAAGTGATGTACATGTCCATGCTAAGGAGTTAGTTAGGGGTGTACTTAATCTAAAGTTAGTTACAACCATCTCAAACATTAGAGGTTATATAAACTAACTATTGTAATGCTATGGAATTAATTAATTAACAAAACAAGCAAAGCTTGATCACAATGGTGAAGTGCATATTTTCCTCTTTCTTCATGAACAAGCTATTGTTCTAACATAGGTGATCTACAAATTAATGTATTACCGCTCAATTTGGTGTTTCAATTAATACTTTTTTTATTTTACTGGTCCAATGACCAACACAAACTTAAATAGATACTCTCTCGCAGGAGGAGAATATATAGTGATCCAGTTTTGAATTCAAATTTCTTATCTGTGTTTGCGCATTTGCACTTCTTAAGAACATGATTTATTGTTCTTAACTTTCTTGGATTAGTGACACTATACACGAAACGCTAGTAAATTTTTTAGTTGTCAAGTGTTACTGAGTTTTGACTGATTCTATCATGCCCACAATCTTTGTAAACTTCTATGGACTTGAGAAAAATCCATCTATCTCGCATTATGGCATATTTGCACTATTTCGATTGACTAAGGAAACATTGATTGACACTTAATCATTTGTTTGTCAATCTCTAAATCTCGACAAACAAATTATTTGTTTTAAGGTATAAATACATACTCAATATGTTGCATTTCCGATTAACTTTGAGATGTTAGATGATGCGACATAGACAACAATTATTGCATGTAAAATTAGAAAGGTAACCATGCTTGAGGAAGCATGTTTCAAAGGTATGATCTATCCTACAAGAATGAGTGTATATTTTATTGGAAACCTCTTCCTCTATCTTGACCAGCATCTTGATTAGGGAACATTGGATTAAGAGGATGATGAAGAAACCTTTTGATGCCTTAGAATGTACTTGAAAGTCTTAAGGCAAGTTAATACAACAAAAATATTTCACTTTTAATTGACTTAGACTATTTCAAAAATGGTTTTGACTATATGACCAACCAATCAAACATGTTCAAAGATGCATATTTTAAACATTCAATCAAAGTAATAAGAATGACAGAATGATTGCACACAAAGATTTTATATTTGATTGACTCATAACTTAGCTATCAACCATAGAAAATAGGATACTTAGACTAATTATAAATATCAAATTTGTCCTCATAAGTCATAATAATCTCAAAACACTGCTCACATGATAACATCTAAACTAAAATGATTTAGCTTCAACATTTCTAATTCCTAAGATTAGTCTAAAACCTCATCATGCCACTGCATCTATTTTTATTCATTACTCGTCGCGATTGCTCCTAAAATCGATCTATTTTGCAGCAGCACTAATCGCGGCATATCGAGATTTGAAAAACCCTAGTAGTCCCTCTCTAGCAGGAAGAATCTCTTTTACAATAGGTTGATTGATGAACTCTTGACTCCATTTATGGAGCTTAGGAAACTTGTCAGCACTAAGCAACTTCAATCCAACAGCTTCTTCAAGGGTAGGAAGCCAAAAAGATAAGTAGGAAGCAGCAATGTCCACAATATTAATATTTTCTCCACCAAAGAATTTGCTCTTGAGTTCATTCTCAAGAAATTGTAGTCCCTGCAATGCTTCTTCAGTGCCTTTCTCTCTTTCCTCCTTGTTCACTGTCCATGCCGCCTTTGATATCGCCGGCAAGATCTACATTCATAAAAAAGAAATTCATGAAATTACATTATACTCCGTATCTGTCTCGACGAATGTATCTGATCAATATATAGTCTCAATATATTGATTATTCTACGCATCTAAAAAATAATTCTTTTTAAACTCGGTATATAGTGTAAGGACCGACTAATCCAAAAGAACAATCTCACCGTCTTTAAATGAAGCACAATTAAAGTCAGAACAATTATAACAATTGTTCTGCATGAGCTGATCCAACACAGAAATTATCGATATATAAAATATTATTTTATGTAAGAAAAATACAAAATAAAGAAGCAAATAAATCTAACTTACCTTGTCATCAATGAACTTAGACCAAAACCTAGCTAAGGCTTTCTCATGCACTTGTTGAGGAAAAATGTGATAATTCTCCCAAGTTTCATCAATGTATTCAATGATCACAAGTGACTCAGACAATGGTTTTCCATTGTGAACAAAAACAGGCACCTTCTTATGAATAGGGTTGTACTTAAGAAGAAGTTCACTTTTGTTTCTTAGATTTTCTTCAATGAAAGTGTACTCAATGCCCTTTAGTTTTAGAGCATATTGCACTCTTTGGACAAATGGGCTTCCTCTTACACCCAACAATTGAACTTCAGCCATTGCAAGTGAAGAAAATTTCCTAAGATCTTAAGAAAATGTGGATGAGAATTTTGGTTGGAACTGATTTTGTTGTTACTCTTTGGGTTGGGATTCTTTATATTGTAATAGATGAGTTTGGTAAAGTTTGTGAAGGAGAACTTACCACGTTTTCATGAATATTAGGTTGTAACTACCAAACTATGAATTAATGTTTTTGAAAAATGTATCAAAACAGTTACTGGTCACATATAGAAAGGTTATAAACAAATTATAAAATTATATAAAATTATAGAGCGGAAAACATAAGGGATAAAATTGATTAAAGTTAGCATTTTAATTTTTTTTTAAGAATTAAGCTGAACTGTCGAATGAACTAAAGTTAAAATAATTAAATTGTTTAATTTGATTTGGTTTTTTTAGAAACGTTATTCAGGAGGACCACAAATATATTTAATTCTTATATAATTATTAAAATAATTTTAGAATAAATTAATTAAGTTTGTTTTCAATCACCAAAATATCACAATTTTTAGCATTTAGTTTCTCATTTTTTTAGGACTTATTTGGTCATTTATTTCTTAAAATGCCTTAAGTGTAGCTATTTGAAATTTTATGCCGAGGATTGGTAGGTACAACAAAACCTCTGCAACCATTCAAATACATTTAAGTAGCCACCAAGAGTGGATAGTTTTTTTTCCTAGACTCACCAATAGATAGAGGTGGCTATAAGAACAAAACTAGATATAATTTTGTAGATGACCTTTGCAAAGGATGAGTCATCTCTTTATTAGATATGCGATCCATAGGAAGTTATAGAAAATTATCCAAATAAATAAATTGATCTATTATAATTTTATGATCTTCACTGAACAACTTGATATTGAGTATATATATGGTGAGTCATCCATAACACATTGTTCTTCACTGGAAGTCTTGATGGTGTTAGACTTTCAGTCTACATTGTTCATCGAAAGTTTTGATTAAACATGTCAAACTAATATGTCTGTCTCATTTAGATCTGTTTTGTAAAAATTCGCTAAGAAAAGGGGATGGTACATAATTGAAAATGCGGATCTAAAACTTTAACATGTCCCACAAAAATATGGGGGCGAGACACGGAGGGTCTGCTGACATTGCATCTTTTTTTCTTCTAACAATTAGTATCAGAGCCTGATTTGGTAGGGTATAAATTTTAGTATACTCTGTGGTTGGAGTTTTGTCTGATCTTCCATATCAGAAAAAGAATTTTATACTTTGTTTTGCTGCAGGAAAGATTTTGCCTGCAATGTCAAAGTTTTCAAGTGCAGTGAGAATTGACTTAGAGAAATTTGATGGAAGAATAAAATTTTCTTTGTAGAAAATTCAAGTCAACGATGTTTTGATACAATTAGAATCACAAAAGGCGTTGAAAGGAAACATTTTCAACATGGATAACAAGAAGTAGGAAAAAATAGATTTGTGAGTTTCAAATACAAACCATTTGTCTTTGTAAAGGAAGAAGAAGTCAAAGACTATATAAAGGATTCAAGTTCTTTGTTACAAGATGCACAAGTCAAAAACACTTTAAGTTTGCATTTGACTTTCTTTGTTCTCTTATACTCTTGTATTAGAGTGTTGTGAGATGTAGTTAAATATTTATTTTGGAGGGTATAAGTGTACTGAGGTTTGATGTAATTGAGAATATATTATATGTTGTAACAATTTTCTATTAGTATTATTCTTTGATTGTCATTGACAACGTTCATGATTTTTTTCTCTTGCTTTAAAGGTTCTACATTATGTCTTTCTATTCTGATTGTGTGATCCCTATTTTTTTCTATGCTTTCTTTGTTAGTATCCCCATTTTCCATTATAACGACCCCTCATCTTAAAACTCCTCTCTCAAAGAGGTTCTCAAAATATTAGTTAGTCAAGAAGATCAAAATAGTCTCCAAAATCTACTCGCTAACATGTGTACTCGTCCTCGTTTTAGGGGGGAGGGGGGAGGGTCAAGTTCTGAGAACTTCTCTTGCTCATATTAGCCTAAAACATGGAGGAAGAAAATGAATTCAAAATTATCAAATCTATCCTTCCTCCATCATTCAAGTCAAGAGTTCCTCTTAGAATGATGACTTTCTTTTTATTTATTTTTTTGATCACTTTTGGGAGATACAAAAGCTAGAAAGATTGAATCAAAAAAAATATGATCAAGTGCTATGCCACTAGTTGAAGCATATAAGCATCAATCCGAATAAAAAAATTTCCTAACAAATTAATCATTTCGATGAAGGTAACCATATGATACAAGTCCCCACGTATAATAATAATACTATTATTATACAACATGATAGATGAGATTCAAGAACCTACCTACCCACCAACCCAAAGATTCCCATCCATCAAAGTTGACCAAAAACCATCACAAACCAAACACTAATCATTTTTCTATAAAGATCAAAAACTCTTAATCATCTCCTAAAAATCACAATTCACACAAAAATGGGTTCTACAAATCAAGAAGTGAGGCTATTAGGAAAATGGGCTAGTCCATTTAGCAACCGAATAGATCTTGCTTTGAAACTCAAAGGTGTTCCATACGAATACTCTGAGGAAAATCTACCTATTAAAAGTGAAGATCTTCTCAAGTACAACCCTGTTTATAAGAAGGTGCCTGTTCTTGTTCACAATGGAAATCCAATTGCTGAGTCACTTGTCATTCTTGAATATATTGATGAGACATGGACAAATAATTCACTTTTGTCTCAAGATCCTTATGAGAGAGGTTTGGCTCGGTTTTGGGCTAAGACTCTAGATGACAAGGTTAGTATCATGTTCTTTTTTGTTACACTCTTAAGATTAATGTTTTCAATTCATATATGCAATATCCATAACATTGATAAGATCTCTATAACCCCTTTGAACAATTAAGTTTTTGAGATTATGGGTAGGTTAGTCACAATTCCTGACAAAATAAATATAAATTTTATTTAACTTGACTTTAAGGATGACAAATATTTTTTGAGTTCATATTTACAAGTGATTTAAATGTGATAAAATTTGGGTTTGTAACATAGACCGTCTTACATGCAATCAAAACGTTTTTGCCTTAAAACAAAGGCGTGTCTATTATTTTAAATTGTGGTTGTGATTGTTGTGATATGCATTGTGGGATACATTTTAATTGAGAGGTGTTTGAAATAAATGGTTAAAAAATATTTTATGTTAAAAAATTTATTAGATAGGAAATAAATTGAGTTTTGAGCTACGAAATTTTGAATATTTGATAAAAATAAAGAAACATAGACGAAATTCTCTGATGTGATTTGCAATGTCAGCTATTAATTTACATGGCAATTGCAGTTTTATGCAATTACAGAAGCTACCACATTAGTAATATTGCAGCCACAATTACGATTGCGGCCTACATTTTAAAACCATGGGCCATTGGCGTGTTTGATACCTGGCACGATATAAACACATTTAATTTTATTTAATTTTTTCATTTTTTCAATTTAATTTTTGGATTTAGATCTTGCCTGCGATATGGAATGCATGCCGGGGTGCTGAAAAGGGAAGTGAAAAATCTGTGGAAGAAGCCTTCGAAGCTCTAAAGCTACTAGAAGATGAAATCAAAGACAAGAAATTCTTTGGTGGAGAAACCATAGGACTTGTTGATATTGCCGCAAGTTTCATTGGTTATTGGGTTGATATATTACAAGAAATTGCTGGATTAAAGTTACTTACTATTGAGAAATTTCCAAAGGTATTTAAATGGAGTCAAGAATTTATCAATCACCCTGTTATCAAAGAAGGATTGCCTCCAAGAGATGAACTATTTGCTTTTTTCAATGCTTCAGCTCCAAAATAGAGACAATTTTAGAGGTAGGGTTCATATTTTGTTGTCATGATTTAATTTTCCTTCAAAGAAATTATGTTACTGATTTGAGTTGTAAGCCAAAAACTTTTTCTATGTTTGATTTTTCAGTTTGATTGAATGAACTTAACAAAATGTGTTTCATATTGGATATCATTAATGATATATCTGTTTTTTTTTTTTTTTTAATTTGAATCTGTTTCCATCATTGTCTTCTCGCGGTTAAGATTCTATTAGTCGTATATTTTGATATGATGATTAGAAAAAGCCGAATTTTATATTTCAAAAATAATAAACTTTAATCAAATCCGTCTGATGCTAATTAGGTGATTACTGTTGCATGACTGTGTAATTGTGTGTTTTTCCGATTGCAGCAAATCTTGATCTTTTTTGGTGCTAGCGGACATGAATCTCATGTTAAAAGTTGTGAATGGTTATTTTAGTCTTCAAAATTAGAATGAGCAACGCAATATATTTGGATATTTTAATCTTAAAGTGTGTTTTTTTGTTCTGTCGTGAAAATAATTGATTTTGAATTAATTAATTTTTTAAAATTGATTCTTGTTAAAAGTGAGTTAAAAGTAAAATGATTTATATGTTTGAGTATATTTATGTAGAAGTGTGTTGAACAGTAAATTTTAATGTAAAAATCAAATTTAAATTAAAAATTAAAAATTCTATATTCAAGTAGAATCAATTCTACTTTAGAAGAAACAAACATTTCAAAATCATTTTAAAAACAATTCTACACCTATAGTTAAATAGGATCTCTATTCGTTTTGGTTAAACCGTAGGTAACCTACACAAGGTCCCCAAAAATTTGAGACGACTATGTCTCTAGTCTTTGCCTCTTTTGAAGGAAATATAGGGAGATGAAAACACATTATGATCTTATCTGTTTTGCTATGGTGAATGCTTTGTTAGGTTATGTTTTTGTTTGTTTTTCTTATTATCTGTTGCATGCATTGTCATCTAGAAGACTTTTCTTATTAGTTTTGACTTGGCGTGAGACATTCTATCTCTGTTTATCTCAGACGTATGCTACTTTATCTTTTTGAATATCGCTTCAACATTTACTACTTTATCTTTTTGAATATCGCTTCAACATTTATTTTTATATTTGTTTCCCTTTAAGTTCAATCAAAGGTTTGATTAAAAGTGTGTTTTTTTTTTTTAAGAAAAGCTTTTTAATCTCAACCAGTTTTGTAAACATTTTGTTAAATCATAAATCTTTTTGGAAAAGATATATTTATATTTGATTTACTAAAAAATTAAGAGATTTGGATTTGGTTTTAAAAAAAAGAAAATGAACTTGCAATTTTTGGATTCACTTAACTTTTATTAAAACTCTACTAGACTTTTTTGTTGGATCTTGTTTACTATTTAAGGAGACGATTCTCCTTATTTGAAGAGATGATTTTTTTTTTATTCCAAAAAAAAAAAGAGATAATTTTTTTAGTTTCTAAGTGTTTCTTATTTTGTTTTATCGAGTCTTTGTATTTTTATTGTAATACTCTACTTTTTTTAGGGTTTTTTTAAAAATATTTTAGAAGGATACAACATTTGATCTATAATTGTAATTTTAATCACGTCACATAATTTTTTTCAAATATTTGAGAGAGTATTTGAATGAAAGTAAAGGGTCTTAGATTCAGTGAGAGCCTAAGTCGAATTTTACGGATAGTATTAGAAAAATAACATTGAATTGAGAGAATTCATATGAGACCATTGTGTACTATTAATTACTGATTTAATAATTTTTTTTCGTTGAAATAATACCGTCCAGATGTATGTGATGTTGTACTGAATTAGATTAACAATTATCTATGGTATTTAAATTGTTGAATTGTTATTCTCTTCTTTTAAATCATATTATATTACATATTGTCTCAACATTGTGAGGATAAAGAATTTCAATACTCTTTAATTAGGATAATGAGTGGCTAATAATTAAAGACAATTTTGGATTCAAATTATGCATGCAAATTATGATTGTGGCCCTATAAACACATAATTTCTAAAGTTAGGGCTTATTCTAATAACATTCATGGGATTATTAGAGATAGACAAAAACCATCTATTGAAAGGATTGTTAGTTGTCAAATGAAGGCTATCTAAAAGCAATTTTGTTAACATTATTCCCATTAGAGAAGAAATATTTTCGATTGCTAGTTAGTATTCAGCCTCTGATTGAAACAAAATCAAAGTTCTATCCTTGCAGAACACATCTATTGGTGAGGGCAAAGAATCTTCTTGAGAAATTGCAATCAAAACTACAAAACAACACTTTATTTTCTATTCCTCATTTTCTTCTCTTTGAACTTTTACATAGTTTCTTGAAATTCTTCACTTTCACATAATATACAAACACCCCAAAATAGAAATCACAAAATCAGAAAAAATGTCTCATGTCATCTATGAGATCAAAATCCTTTCATTCAATCCATGCCTTATCCATTACATCAAGCTTAAAATCTTCTATGCAATCACTTGGTTCTTTATCTGTTTCAGTTGCTGCCACTTCATCAAATGTATTTAGTTTTGGAACCAACTTTGTATCAATTGGACAACCATAGTCCTCTTTTCTCCCCATGCTAAGAATATTTGTCACAACCTTATATGGAACTGAAATACTCTTGCGAGGAATTACACCGACTTTTGATAGAGACGAGAATTCATCAGAATGTTTCGTTAAGTCGTCTACGTAGAGAACATCATCAATTCGCGCAACAATATTTGACGCCAGACTCTCTAGTACTCGCGAATAACTCTCTAGAATGGATTTTCCAACATCCTACATAAAACAAAAATTGTAAAACTAAGATTAATCTTTATCAACACTCAATATCTAAACAAAATTTAGGACATGTAGCATACAGAGCCGTCTCAAGTTTTTTGAGATCTGTATAGGTTAACTGCAATTCAATCATGACAAAATAAATATAGATTCTATTTAACCACGATTTGACTGTGACAAATATTTTAGGAGGTTCTATTTAACCACGGTTTAACCGTAGTAAATTTCAGATCCTCTGCAGTAGTCTGCCTTACACACCCTCAAAGACGACTTTTATAGCAAACGGACCTTTATTATAGAACATGATAGAAACAAAAACAAAGTAACAAACCTTGTTGCATTGGATTTTGCTGACATCTAAGGATGTTTGAGGGAGAAAAGGAAAATGTTGTTTCAAGGATAGTAGAAGGCTTTCTCCTCTCTCTATAAGCATTTCACTTTTGTCTCCTTCAACAATCAAATCCTTGAACATTTCCCAGGATGATCTTGAACTTGATCTCGTAGCGCGATTCGCGGGCTTTAAATTGTTCTTTTTACGCCAAATATGGATCGATGCTTCGACTCTATTTGCAATCTTTATGGCTTCATACTCGGAAGATATTTCAAGAGAAGCTAACAAACTTTCAGGTGAAAAATTATCCGATGTAATATAGCGATAAATAACATCTCCCAAACCGGTTCTCGCAGTCTGTAAAAATAGTTGGATCAACAATTTTTCCATCATGTAAATTGCATTGAGATAAGCGCTATAAGCGCTTATATAATAAGCACTTATGAAAGAGTAGAGAACATTAGTATTTAGTACCTTTGGAAGAGCATCTAAGTAGGTATGAGGAACCTGCATTTCATCCAAAGTGCTGTTGTTAATAGCCATTGCAGCTTTCGATATTTGGTTTGCGCAATCGCGCTTATTCTGCAACTGCTTTCTTGAATTTTCATGGAGGCCACAAGGAGGGATTTGAGGTACAGGAAGCCACCATTTCTCTTCTTGTCTCTGAACCGACCGGTGAAAAGATGATAAACCGTCTTCGTCTGAGGCCATGACACCTTGATCGATATACCTGAACTCTGTATCGACAAAACCGTCTAGTATTTCCTGCATAATGAGAAAATGCTTAGAAAGTTTTGCTTCTGAAAACTGAATTAATGTGCAGAAAATGTAGAAGAGTCTTACGAGAAGCATGTTGTCGAGTTTTCGCAAAGCTGGGAGATTGATGTAAAGATCTGAGCGCGGTCTACAAGTCATGACCTGATTCACATTTAAAAATAAATATGGTTAAGCATCAAACAATTTGTAAAAGCCTTGACACAGACGCATACACCAAACTGATACTAATACAGACACTGACACGGATACCAGACACGACTCTCGTACAAGTGATTTCAAACAAGTCTACATAGAAACCATTTTTAAAAATGTAATTGTACCTCAAACTTGCTTCCATCTGGAAATGTTTGCCAACTAGGCTTAAATTCAACAATATGATCACTGACACAAAGAAGCCATTCCATCTCTCTTTGCCACATTGCTTTCTTCTCTACTGACAATGGTTCCAATCTCCAAAGTTGGCCAAAAATAGTAGCTACAGATTCAAAATATGTATAAAAAGTTCAAACATTAGAATTCAAATTTCATTAAATTCAACAGAAAAAAAAAGCACATAGAAACTGTTTTATGAACACATACCACATAAATTAGTTATGGCATTTGATATAGCCAATGCTGTAGGAACTCCATTTCCACAACCCGACATATCTTCTCCGAGCAACAATTTCGCAAACCTTTCCTTCATCATCTCAACCTCTAGTCCTAATAATCGAATTCAAAAACGGTCTCATAAATACTTAAGTCAGTAGATAAATTTAAAACCAGCGTGTAAATAAAATTCTCGTTGGAATTAAAATACCTAAAATACTCGTTGGATTTAAAATACCTGGTAATACCAAAACTTGTTTCTCGAAATCCTCACAACCAAAATCTTTTTTCTCTTCAACTTCACTTTCATGTGAATTAGTACTATCAGATGCGGAAACTTCCGGAACGGGCGATTCCATTATCACATCATTACTACCATATTCACATTCTTTGTTACTTTCATTAGTAACATTAACTTCAATCTTCTCAATGACATTCACACCCTCCATTGAAATTCTCCTCTTCTTCAAGAAACCAATGATATTTAGTGGTGTTAGTTATTGTTATGGTTATGCTTTTTCTCTTTGTTTGGTGTAGTCACTTTTCTATTAGTTGTTAACAAATGTTATGATAATGAAAGGTAGATAGATGGATAGATAAATTGTTGGAATGTTTTGTGAGCTACCTTTGATTGCTTACTTGTATGTGAAGGATGAAGACAATCATCATTACTCAAAAATGTTCAAAACACGTGAAGTTGAGAGAGACTTGTGAAAAATATAGATAACTCATACTTCAAATTTTGGGGAACGCTCTCTTTATCCTTATTATTGTAATTATCAACAATGATATTTAAAAATTCTTAATTCTTCCTATAAAACTTTATGCACTGTTTTAAAAACCGGATCAGACATCAAACCGGTAAGGATATTGAGTCACTGGTTTATTGGTCGAACCACTGGGTCACTGGTCGAACCGCATGACTAAACCGGGTTAAACCGGATAACTCGGTTGAATAGACCGGTCGTTATAACAAAATTATATAGGTATAAAATCTGTCGAACCGGATGATTCAGTCCCTACAAAATATAACTAATACTTAAATTTTTTGAAAACATCATATTATAAAAAAAATTCACAAGTTCATAATTTAAATTCAAATTTTACACATAGGTATCACACACAATCAAATAGTACATAATTATAAAATATAAACAAAAGTTTAATCGCAACATAATTTAATTAAATAATTTATAACAAAATAATTTCATTGTCTACTAAATTTAATTTCAATAGAAGAAAAATTATTTCAATGTTGGGACCTCCTTCTTCAATATCAAAATTATCTGTAACAAAATCAACCGCATCTACAACCATTTTTTTATTTTATTTTATTTATTTTTTATTTTAATTTTTAATTAAAATAGTCGAAATGACATTGTTTTAATTTTTTAAAATTAAAAAAAATTAAAAAATTAAAAAATGCATTTAAACCACCGGCTCACAAAAACCGCCGGTTTTCCCGGTTTTAGTGGTTTACACCGGTTTATGCCGGTTCATACCGGTTCAATGACATTACCGATCCAGCTATTGAACCAGACCGGTTACCTGGCCGGTTCCCGGTCCGACCGGTCCGACCGGCCGGTCCGGTCCGGTTTTTAAAACACTGACTTTATGCGATGGAATTAAATTTTGGGGGAACGCTCTCTTTATCCTTACCTATAGACATATTTTATAGGTAGTTATGTTAAGAGTGAAATATGTTTCATAAAATAACAATTATAATTGATACAAAATATAAAACTTTATGCGATGGAATTAAATTTTAATTTTATATTTCCTCTAGTCTCAAATATAAGCAAAAGCTATCTCTAATTATTATATTTAATGTCACTCTTTCAAATTTACTCCTACTTTTTTCACATTTTTATGCTATTAACAAATTTTAAAGAAAAAAATAGGAGTAAAATTAAAAAAAAAAAGACTTAAATGAATTTAAATATTTTTTTAAAAGGTGAGGTTTTTTTTTTCTTTTCAAAATTGCTTATATATGAGATAGATGAAGTATATCTTATCCAAGTTTAAATTTGTAATATCATATCGTCTTATAACTTTAACTAGAATTTTAAAAATAGTGTGTCAATGACAATTTTATATAGCAAAATATCTCACTGAAATTGATAGTTAGTTTTAGAATTCCTACTTCTTTTAATTATGAAGTTTATTTTAATTTAAAAAATTAAATGGATTGTTAATATATATATATATATATATATATATATATATATATATATATATATATATATATATATATATATATATATATATATTGGAATTAAGATTGGAGGCCATCTATTGGTATGGAATTCTGAATTGATGGTGCTGATCTCCAATACGGTGGTGTGGGGTGGACATACAAGGTTAGCACTCTAACGCTCACGTCATTTTAAGATTCAAGATGAATGTAGTGAAAGTGGAGCTGGGGAAATCTTTAGCAGTCGTGGCCGACCTCTAAGGATGTTGTCCGATTCGAACTGGAAGTGAAACATTTGGAGTTTGATGAAAAAGTAGTAGGGGACAAGCGCATTAAATGCTTTTCCATCATTGAAACATTTCACAACTTATAAGCTGTTGAACTTCTTTGACATTTGTGGGACTTCTCATGTCGATGACAACATGACACTTACCGGGATTCACTTTAATGCCTCTGTTCATTAAGTCAATGATAGGTGGAACTAACGTTCTTCTGGCCGAAGGGCATGACATTATAGTAGTAGTTACCATGGGTTGACATGAATGGTATGGACGCGTCAAGGGGATCCATTCTAACCTGGTTGTACCCCTAAATAAGCATCCAAAAAACTTAGCGTATGATACCCTGAGGACCCATCAATTAGGCGATCAATCTTTGACAGAGGATATGGGTCTTGGGGAAGACCGTATTGAGGTTGGTGAAATCCACGCGCATGCACCACTTGTTCGCTGCCTTCCTTACCAGTACTACAATGGCTAACCAGGTTGGATATTTTGTTATGGTGATGGAGTCAACACTTGCTAGATTGATTACCTCTTTGTCCATGGCGACTCTCTTCTCCTCGCCAAATTTCTGCTTTCTTTACGCCACTGGCCTTGCGGAAGGTTTGACGATGAGGCGGTGGCATACCACTCTGGTGTCTATCCTTGGATGTCAGATGGAGCCTAGGAAAACAAGTCGACGATTCTAATGAGCTGATTGACTAGATCGTGGTCTTCTTCTTAGGAAAATGAAGTGTCTATCTTTGTCACTTGGTGAGTCAAATGACCTATGTGAACTTCCTTCAGGTCCTCTATGGGCGTGAGCCTCTCATTGTCTATGCTCAATATGAGATCCCAACAATCAGTGTGTATCCAATGCTTCGGGAAGTGGGATGACCCCAAAGGTGAGCTATTCCCTTCCCATTTCTAGGATGCTCTGGTAACATTCTTGAGCGCTTTGCTGGTCTCCTCGAACGGTCCCGACATGTTCCTTCGACATTAGGAATTTTAGGTGAATATATCGCCCCTAACACATTGATGGCTGGTCTGCCAAAGATGACGGTATAGGGCAATAAAGCGTCCACTACGAGGTAGTTGACCTCAATCACCTTCGAGTTTGATCTCACGCCGCAGGTTGTCTATAAGATCATGTGACCCCTTACTTGCACGTGTTCGCCTGACAAACCTTCTAAAGAACCCTGGAACGTCTTGATGTTTCTAAGATCAAGCTGGAGTTTCTAGAAAGTGTTATAGAATAGGATGTCAACTGAGCTTTCAGGGTCTATCTAAACTCTCTTGATATCCGAATTTCCATGTTGTACACCGATGACTACGGGGTTGTAATCGCGAGGGAGGATTCTGGAAAAATCACTGCAAAAAAAAATGATGCTAACCCCCGATTCTCTCCTATCAATTTTAGATAATCCTGGGGATATTACATTTGCACTCAGTATCTGCGTGACATATTTCCTCCGGGAGGAGCTGAAACTTCCTCCATTGGCAAAACCTCTGACTATGGTGTTAACCACGAAGTCTGGATCTTTGCTAGCCATTTTCAAAGGAAGGTGGTGAAAATGGGGATGACAAAGGTGTGTCTCAGGTTTGTTTTACAAGGTTCCCACATTGGACGCCATTGTACTTGTCAAAAAGTACATGATGCCGTGACACCCCTATACTGGTAGGGGTAGCCAGATGCCTTGGTAATTTTCTGTGGGTTAAGGCTTGCTCATGGCAGTGAGAAACCCTGTTCAGTAGTAGTTACAGTAATGAGAGAGCAAACTCACGTGAGGTGAGAAGCTCTGTAGCTTTTAGGGATATATCATGTATATTATGATTTGTCCATTCACCTACTAAGGATGAGGTATTTATAGAGACTTTATGGCCTAAAATTATGGTTTTCTTGAGAACGATAACCGCCTACTTAATCAGCGGTGGAAGTTGAATCCCTACTTCCTGTGGAGACTTAAATTAACATGTTTACTCTAACTTCTCTCTGACCAAAAAACATTTTTTCCCCACCTTTTCCATGATTGGACGAGTAGAGAGCACCTAGAGCGAAGTGGTCCCTAATTAGGGATGACAGAAGGGAGTCGCCTCACCGGCGGTCGTTATTTCCCATCCTTAATAAGTCTTGTACAAATATATCACTATAAAAATTATTCATATTTAATTAAGTAGGCTGGTCAAATAGGCTTAAAAAAACTCTTTTATAAGTTATGGCCTAATTTTTAAAAACTAAATATACTTGAAAAAATAAAAATAAAAATAGGCCTTTTCTTATGTCTATGTTAATTGATATCATCAATTAACACGCCAAAAAAAATTCTATCCAAGTTACTCTATTCATATGAAATTTCCACACGAGCCATGTGAATTAAAAGGACTATACTAAACACGTGACTTTGAGAATTAATAACCTAAAGAAGACGAATCAATTAAAATATAAGTCAGAAATTTGAATTAAACTTTTCTCTTTCACCAACCTAGTTGTTATGTTGGTCTTTGGTAGAACTTTTTTCTTAGTGATTTCAGTTGGAACAACCAGAATTATTATGAATTAGAGGATTGTTAGCTTTTTTATCATTAAAAAATGTGTTAGCTTCAACATTAGGAAAAGACTTGTAACGAAAGTTAGAAATTATGTTATTCTTAGAAGTTAGTTAATTTTTCTAAAGAATTCGGATGATATGAACAAGTTTTCTTTTCTATTAAGGAGAGATTCAAATTCATTTAAAAAACTATAACAGTTAAATCAACTAATTATTTATTGTTGAATCAACTAATTTTACTTATCACTTTTTTTTATATATAAGCTGTATGTGATATTTAACAATATTTGTGTGCACCTTACACGTGTTTATTGTAACATTTCACGAATAAATTAAAATTATTATTCTAAAATTTATAATATAAGAAAATTAGATGTTCTGGAAAACATCATTTTAACCTTTTATTTTTGTTTCTTACCTCACCATTTTGGGGATATTTTGTGTTTAAAATTTACTTTTTGCAACTAAATTGTACTTTTGATTCTAAATTTAACTTTTACAACTAAATTGTACTTTTAATTCTAAATTGTACTTTTGCAACTAAATTGTACCATTTTGAAGGCATTTTGTATCCAAAATTTAATTTTTGCATGTGTAAAATAATTATACACTTTTGTTGCATGAGCATTATTCTCTTTTTTTTAAGGGTTAAATACCTTTTACCCCCTGCCAAATGTGCCAAATGAGCATGTTTTGGTTTTGCCCCCCGATGCTGACGTGGAATTATAAATATTTTTTTAATTAATTAATATTTTTCGTTTTGTTTTAAAATTTAGAAATTATTTTAACAAAATTTTAATTTGTAACATAATGGGCTTATGACCCATTTGCTGTAAGCCTGTTTTCAAGTTATTACATCATATGTTTTTTAGCTTTATATACACTAATATGCTTCTTAAAAAAACGATGTGGGACTATTAAAGAGTGAGGCAAGTCAAGAAAACTCTAAACATCAAACTCCATTTGAACTAGAATCCATTGAATCAATCCTTGAAGATGTTCAACAGCATATAATGCTTACTTCCCTAGTAGTGGTAGCATAACAGGCTTTGTAGGTGAAATGTTAAGCAATGGATTCAATGTTGTTGGATTGAATTGGTTATCATCACCTGCTGCAACTGAGCTTGAAACCATTGTTATGAATTGGCTTGCAAAAATGTTAAACTTACCAAAATCATTCAAGAGATCATATGGGGTTAGAAGGACAGTACCATTACTTAGTGCAAGTTTTGATTTTTATTTGTTTCGCAATGAACCTTATGGGAATTCGATTTTCGACGAGTTTCTTGGTGTGTTTTGTACGGTCTGTTGGGATAATCTTTCAAGGTTTGTGGCTTATGTTCACGGGGTTCATTCTTTTTACATCTTGCGGTTTCGTTGGTGAATATGTGGTTAGGTGTAGTGATCAAGAGGCTCTTCATCGTGCGGTTTCGTTGGTGAATATTCATTTTAGTTGGTTATTGATTGGTGTTAGGTGCCAAATTGTGTTTATATTTAGTTTAATTAATGGCACCTTTCGACCGTTTTTATCGGATATTCGTACAATTCCCTGAAGTTTTAGATAATTATTTATGGTTTATAATATTAAGCTTTCATTTTATGTTAATATGTGTTTTAGTTATGATTTTGTAGGTTTTAGCCAATTTTGGGGAAGTTTGGAGCTTGTTTTGAGCTTTGCAAGAGAGTGCCTGGCAGAAGTATGCGCGCGTCGCGCTGGGATGTGGGCGCGTCGCGCCCTGGGCAAGACATTTTGGAGCTTCCAGTCAGAGAGTTGCGCGCGTCACGCGCATGGGCGGTTTATAATTTTAAGTGTATTGGCGCGAAGCGCGCTGGAGGGCGCGACGCGCCCTGGACAGATTTCAGAAATGCTATATAAAGGAGTTTTCAGATATTTTGAGGAGGTTGGTTGATTTTGAGAGCTAAAGAACACTTGTGCACTGTAGCAAACAAAGAATCGAAGATTGGAAGCTTTGATCGTCGATTAATCGCCATTGATGCTTGTTGATCTTCATCCTTTACTTCTTGAGCAAGCTACCATTTTCATGGATAGCTAAATCTCTTTTGTATCAAGATAAGATGTAATCTTCCTAGCCTTTTGTAGGTTTTTCTTGTGAATATATGTGTATGAACAAGTGATGATCAATATAGATGGTTTAGTTTGTTTATTAAAGCTTTTTCTTTGGTATAAGTGTTTGAGACATCAATATTTGTATCTAGATCTAACTTTATCATCTATCAAACTATAAATTGCAGACATGGATTTAGCGTTTGATGTTTACTTAGTATCGGTTTTAAAACGTTATTTGTATTGTTTAAACGGTGGAGAAATCGTCGGTTAAACAATACGGTAAATCTAACTATATCGTTGCGGACACGGACGATATAGGCGTCGATACGTAATTATGTTGATCGTTACCATGTTCATATACGTATATTTATAAGGAGACATACAAATTTAGGTCGATGAAATCGAATCTTGATACATTTTCTTTAACTTAGAACTTTCATTAATTTACTCTTTGCTACTAAAAGAATTGAATGACCTTTTGCAAACCCAAATTTAAAGTAACATTAACTCAAGACAAAATAGGCTATAGAACGGCGGTGATATCGCAATAATCCCTGTGGATACGATAATAACGAAAAGTACACCACAATACTCATTTCAACAAAATGGCAAGCCAAAAGAGTACGGATGCCGCAATTAAGAACCTTGAAACTCAAGTCGGGAAATTGTCAAAGCAACTTGCCGATCAAAACAAAGGTCCTTTTCCGGCTACTACACAAGAAAATCCTCGTGAGCATTGTAAGTCAATTCTAACTCGTAGCGGTAGAAATATTGATATGGGTGTAGGAGAAATAGTTGAGGAGGAAATTGTTGAGAGTGAAAAAGATAGGGTGATTGAAGTAGAAAAAAATGTTGAGGGTGATTTAGTTGAAAATGAGAAAGAGAAAGAATTAGTGGAAAAAGAAACTCTTGAGAAAGTTGTAGAAAAAGAGAGAAAAAAATTGAGTGTGAGTGAAAAGGGAAAGAAGAAGGTGGATGATTCTATACAAGTGAAGAAATTACCTTACCCTCCCGGTCCGTCAAAGAAAGAAGATACAAAGCACTATGCTCGGTTCTTGGATATTTTTAGCAAGTTGCAAATTAATGTTCCTTTTTCCGAAGCATTAGAGCAAATGCCGATGTATGCAAAATTCATCAAAGACATCATCACTAAGAAGAGAAGATTCTTGGATCAGGAGGTAGTAACGGTGAGCTCTTGTTGTAATGCGTTAATTCAACGCACTACTCCGATAAAATCGAATGATCCTGGGCGGGTAACCTTACCGGTGTCTATTGGAAATGTTCACATAGGCAAAGGTTTGGTCGATACCGGTTCTAGCATTAATTTGATCCCATTGTCTATGGTGAGAAGATTAGGAATCAACGATTTGAAGCCGACAAGAATGACGTTATCATTAGCAGATAAATCCACAGCTCATCCTCATGGAGTTGCGGAAGACTTGCTTGTCAAGGTTGACAAATTTTGGTATCCTGTTGATTTTATTGTCATAGACATGGAAGAAGATCCTGAGATTCCATTGATCTTAGGAAGGCCTTTTATGAAGACGGCCCGAATGATGATAGATATTGATGATGGCTTAATGAAATTAAGGTACCAAGATGAAGAATTATGTCTTGATCTCTTTGAAGCCATCAAGCATCCTAATGATGAGGATGATTGTTTTAGAATCGATGCTACCGAAAGGGCTATTATGAAAGTGGAGAATCAAATGCACTTGTCGAATCCTCTTGAGAAGACTTTAATGGAAGCTCTCGAAGTTCTCACCAAAGATCAAGAGAAGGAAATTGAAGATTGCTTGAGAAATTTAGAGGCTTGTGAGGAGATGAATCCATTTGAAACTCAAATTGAAGAGTTGAAGGATGAACCTAAAGTTGAAGAGCAAAAGGTGGAGTTGAATGTGTTACCGTCTCACTTGAAATACGTGTTTCTCGGTGACAATTCTACTAAGCCGGTTATCATTAATAGTGGTTTGTCTAACAAGGAAGAGCATCGATTGAAGGAAGTGTTGACGAAGAATCAAGAAGCAATAGGATGGGTTTTATCCGACTTAAAGGGTATTAGTCCGGCCTATTGTATGCATAAGATTATGTTAGAAGATGATTTTCGGCCCGTGGCACAACCTCAAAGGCGATTGAATCCAACCATGAAAGAAGTTGTTAGAAAAGAGGTTGTGAAGTTATTAGAGGCAGGGATGATTTATCCCATCTCCGATAGCGAATGGGTGAGCCCGGTGCACGTGGTTCCTAAGAAGGGTGGATTGACAGTTGTGAGAAATGAGAAGAACGAGTTGATTCCTTCGAGAGCGGTGACCGGGTGGCGAATGTGTATTGATTATAGGAGGTTGAACCAAGCAACAAGAAAAGATCACTTTCCATTACCTTTTATGGATCAAATGTTAGAGAGGTTAGCCGGAAGAAATTTCTATTGTTTCTTGGATGGTTATTCGGGATACAATCAAATATCAGTGAATCCGGCGGACCACGAGAAAACTGCTTTTACATGTCCTTTTGGCGTTTTTGCTTACCGAAGAATGCCATTTGGACTATGTAATGCTCCTGCAACATTTCAAAGGTGCATGCAGGCTATCTTCTCTGATTTGATTGAGAAAAGCATTGAGGTGTTCATGGATGATTTTTCTGTGTACGGGTCGTCATTTGACTTGTGCTTGAAGAACCTTGATGTGGTGATGGAGAGATGCATTGAAACAAATTTGGTTCTCAACTGGGAGAAATGCACTTTCATGGTGACGGATGGGATTGTTCTTGGCCACAAGGTTTCTTCAAAGGGGCTTGAGGTCGATCCGGCAAAAATTGAAGTTATTGAAAAGCTTCCCCCTCCGGTGAACGTGAAAGGCATAAGGAGCTTCTTGGGACATGCTGGGTTCTATAGAAGATTCATCAAGGATTTCTCCAAGGTTGCAAAGCCTTTGAGTAATTTGCTCAACAAAGGTATGGAATTTAATTTTGATGAATCATGTCTAAAAGCTTTCCTAGAACTTAAAGCAAATTTGACCACCACACCCATAATTGTCGCTCCTAATTGGTCGCTTGAGTTTGAACTCATGTGCGATGCGAGTGACTATGCGGTTGGTGCGGTCTTAGGCCAAAGGAAGAACAAACAATTCCATGCTATACATTATGCGAGCAAAGTTTTAAATGAGGCACAGGTTAACTATGCCACTACCGAAAAAGAATTGCTCGCAATTGTATTTGCATTGGAAAAGTTTCGCTCTTACCTTATTGGTTCTAAAGTGGTGTGTTATACTGATCATGCCGCAATCAAATATCTTCTTACCAAGCCTGATTCGAAACAAAGGCTTATTCGGTGGATTCTTTTGCTTCAAGAATTTGATCTTGAAGTGAAAGATAAGAAAGGTACAGAAAATTTGATTGCGGATCATTTGTCTCGGTTAGTGAATACCGAGGTGACAAACAATGAAAAAGAAGTGAGGGAAGAATTCCCAGATGAAAAACTGTACATGGTACAAGAAGTTAGACCCTGGTTCGCAGATATGGCTAATCACAAAGCATCTGGCTGGATACCGGAGGATCTAACTTGGAATCAAAGGAAAAAGTTTTTGAACGATGCTAATTTCTATGTTTGGGATGATCCTCACTTATTTAAGTTGAGTAGTGACAATCTTCTGAGAAGATGTGTCGCGGATGAGGAGGCAAAAAGCATTTTGTGGCATTGCCACAATTCGCCTTATGGTGGTCATTTTAATGGTTTGCGTACGGCCACAAAAGTCCTTCAATCGGGATTTTGGTGGCCTACTTTGTTCAAAGATGCTTACCACCATGTTGCCTCATGCGACAGTTGTCAAAGAACTGGTGGAATAGGGAAAAGAGAGGAAATGCCCCTCCAAAGTATTGTAGAAGTTGAGGTATTCGATTGTTGGGGCATTGATTTTGTTGGACCATTCCCTTCCTCAATGTCAAATGAATACATCTTGGTAGCTGTGGATTACGTGTCTAAGTGGGTGGAAGCGATTGCTTCAACCAAAGCGGATGGTAAGACCGTGATAAAGTTTTTGAAGAAAAATATATTTTCACGGTTTGGCTCGCCAAGAGTATTAATTAGTGATGGTGGATCTCATTTTTGTAATGCTCCGCTTGAAAAAGTGTTGGAGCAATATGGAGTAAAGCACAAGGTAGCTACTCCATATCATCCACAAACTAATGGGCAAGTTGAGAGGACCAATCGAGAGATTAAGAGAATTCTTGAGAAAACTGTGTCTAGTTCTAGGAAGGATTGGTCAATGAAGCTTGATGAAACCTTGTGGGCGTATCGGACCGCTTTCAAAGCACCGATCGGTCTTACACCATTCCAAATGGTGTATGGTAAAAGTTGCCACCTTCCCGTAGAACTAGAGCATAAGGCATATTGGGCCTTAAAGCTTTTGAATTTTGACCACAAGTTGTGTGGAGAGAGAAGAAAAATCCAACTTAATGAGTTGGAAGAGATGAGATTGCATGCCTATAAGTCTAATTCAATTTACAAAGAAAAGACCAAATTCTATCATGATAGTAAGGTTAGAATGAAGGACTTTAAGGTAGGGCAATTAGTTTTACTCTTCAATTCCCGGTTAAGACTTTTCCCGGGAAAGTTGAAGTCTAAATGGTCCGGACCGTTTTTGGTAAAAGAAGTGAGAAGCCAAGGGGCTATTGTGATAGAGGACCAAAAATCAAACCAAGAGTGGGTAGTAAATGGTCAGAGGTTGAAGGTGTATCGGGGAAGCGATTTTAATCGTGAAACTTGCGTTTTATCGTTTGGCGATCCTTGATTGCCTTTGACCGTCGAGCTGACCGACGTTAAACAAAGCGCTCTTGGGAGGCACCCCAAGTTGTATATATTCACTTGTATTTGTGTTATTTTTGCAGGTGGGATTTTTGAGTTGTCGTCGAGCCAGAAACGATCTACCGGTATTTTTGGGCGTGCTGAAACAATGCAGTTTTTCTGCTGTTTCTGGTGTAGCGCGCGTCGCACCCATTAGCGCGCGTCGCGCGCTATGTGTACTCAAGGACCCCTTCCAGGCAGAGATAAGGGCGCGTCGCGCCGGTTCTGCGCGCGTCGCGCGCTGTACATATTTTTGAAAAAAAAATAGTTTTGTTTGGACCCACCCATGCTGGGCCCGACCCGGTTTCGTGCTCAGAAGTTAGTTTTAGGGTTTTTGGAGGTCATAGCCTCCATTCCTCTTTGTGCCAAGAAACCAAACACACACACAACCAAATTTTTTTTGATTCTTGCATTTATCCTCACTAACACTCGTCTCTCTACTGTCATCAATCATATAAGGTATGTTCTTCTTCTCCTTTCTTTCCATTAAAATAGTTTTAGTTGTTAGGTTTTTAGATTTAGGAATATTTTGAATAATTTTGAAAAATTAGGGTAGAAACCACGCTTTGACTGTAAATATTGCTTGCTGGAACCCTTAGAAGTGAGGAGAAGTTGGTTCTCCTCTTCTGTTTTGCAGAAAAATGAAGGATTTTTCTGGGTTTCGCAGAGCGCGCGTCGCGCCCTGTCCAGCGCGCGTCGCGCCCTGGGGTCAACTTTGAAATTTTTTTTTATGCATTCTGAGTATTTGTTTAGGCCTGTTTTGTGATTGATGATGAATGTGGACTGATGTGGGTTTTTAGTTGAGAGGTTATGCTAACTTTGTTTCAATTGTGCGTGTTTTGTTTGAATTACAATTGTGCAGGAATGGCACCTTTTTTGAAAAGGAAGAAGACTGGTTCTGGTGAGGGATCTTCCTCACAAGCTGGCAGGTTTGATCGGACGAAGTTTCTAGGTCCGGAGCAAGAGGCGAGGTACCATGAGCTTGAAAACCGCGTTGTGTGGAGTGAACGCACGGTGATTCCTATTGACCACGGCCTCTTCCAAAGGGCGTGGACTGCTTTGTCTGAAACATGCTGGGACAAGTTGTTCACTCCACCACAATTCTACCAGGTGGAGATTGTCAGAGAGTTTTATGCAAATGCCTTGCCTCCGAGCAGTTGGTCAGGTACTGAAGCTTACCCGTTTAAAACATGGGTGAGAGGTAAGGCCATTGATTTTAGCAAAGAGGCTATTTTTGATTTTCTGGATAACCCTCTTGCTTTGGTAGAAGAGTGTCAGTACCATCCCAGGTTGAATAGAGGAAATTGGGATGCAGACAGCATTAGGGATAGGATTTGCAGGACTGGTTTCACCTATACTCTGACTAAAGCTGGGCTGCCAAAGACTTTTACTCGTAGTCAGTTGACGGAGGAGGCTCAGTTGGTGACTTCGGTGGTCCTTTACAACATTAGGCCACGGAGTCACACTTCTTCCCTCACCATTGATACGGCAGGTTTGGTTCAGGGTATTCTGAATGGTGATAACATTGATGTGTCCAGGATTGTGGCGAATGAGCTGAAAAGAGTCGCCCTGAATGGGACTCTTCATGGAGATGGGGTGAAATGTAGGTTGATTTTTCCTGGTCTAATAATGGGTTTGTGCAGGAAGGCTGGTGTCCGGTTCCCAACTGGTGGGATGATCCCCATGGATGGTATTATAGATGATATTTTTGCTAACAGGTACTGTTTGCCTGGAGGTCGTCCTTTTGGTGTTGCTGCTGGTGCATCTAACCTTCCCGATGCTTCTCAGGCTGTTCCGGTTGCTGCTGCACCGCCTGCTGGTCCACAGTATGGTGATGCAAGTGATTGGAACTATCAGATGCATATGGCGCACCAGAGAGCGTTTATGTTTTTGCAGGATTCTATCCGGCAGCTTTCTCTGCAGCAGCCTGTTGGTTCCAGGGATGATTTATCTGCCTATGCTTCATGGCCTGAGGGCAGGCCAGATCCTGAGGAGGGGATGGAGCAGGATGATCCGGAGACTTCCGATGAGGAGTAGACTTTATTTTTTTTACTGTTTTATGTTTTATTGTTTTTAGTTTTTTGTTAGAACAATTTTTAGTTACTTTGTTTTTAATGTTTATAGTTTTGTTCCATCCTTTTGGATGAGGTACTTTGAAAGGCTAAGTTTACGCCTTTGGATAGTTAACACCTGTTTGGTGTGGTTTTTATTTTATATAAGTTCAGTTTATTTTATTTTTGCATTTATTTATTTTTAAGTAGTTTATTTTAGTTTAGTGTTTATATTTTAGAAATAATGGTTTGATAAGTTGTCCTGATGATTAATTAGCTGGAACACGAATTTTTGTTGCCACGATGAAATTGGATGGTGCAACACAATTTGAGTGGTGATGATATAAGTTGAAAACTGTACGCGCAAGGTACATCCTTTATATTTTTTTTTTATCAAGTACCTTCGATTCTGATGCTTTTAATTATACAAATTAGTTGTCATTAATTTCTGTGGATAAAATTAGTTCAATTATGAATCACTTTAGCCTAGCTGTAGTTGTGAGGAGACTTTCCACTGTGTATATATATAAATTGTGCTGGATACCAGCAATGTGCGTTTTAACTCGTTTTTATTATGATTAATCTTGCATTGTTATTAAATTGTGTTAAGCATGAAAGTGATCAAGGCGTTTTGTTCTGTGCTATGAGAAAAACTTCCAATCCAAATATAACCTACCCGGTGAGTGTGTGAGTATTTGCTAACCACTTTGAGCCATTTTGCCAAGATTCAATCGGTATCATGTCATGCCTTTTAATTGCCGATTTTTGATTTGAATCTTGATGACTTTCTTTGAACCTTGAAAAGTACCATGAAATGTGGTTAGGATTGATTCCTTTTCGCCTTAGAATTGGGAGCATTCGTGATTATGTGGTGGTAATATTCAAGTTGGGGAGAATAAAATTTTGATCTTGGTTGTATTGGTGTGTAGAAGAAAATAAATAATTGCTCAAGAGAGAAAGGGAAAAAGAAAAAGAAAAAAAAAAAAAAAGAAAAAGAAAAAGGAAAAGAGAAGAGCTTTGTATATAGCTAGTTCTTTTAAAATAAAAAGATGAACTCTTGAGCAATAAAATTGTGTGATCGGTTGATAAGGATGTGTGAATATTATCATGATTTGAATGCTCTCTTAGGAATTGACCCCTTTTGTTTCAATGGCCTTGAGAAATGACACTTCCTTGTTAACCAAGCCAAGCTACAACCCGAAAGTCCTTAGTGATTCATGCTTATATACTTTTTATATATCTTATGCTTAGATGAGTTTATAATTAATTCGGTATGTTTGCGTCATTGTCTGGTGAGTGTTAGGATCCTCCATTTTTGTTCTCTCAGTAGAGAAATACGTAGGTGTGATTCATTCTTGAACTTCTTTTGCTTTGTGGAATTTCTGACATAGAATTTGTATATAGGATTAGCATTGTTATCATGGTACTCTGATGAAAACTGGTAAAGATTGATCTTTGTGTACTTTTGGAATTTGAACCATTCAATTGTTCTTGTTTCTACCGTGTTGTTTCATTTGTGATATTTTGTGTTCCCGGAAATTTATCATTGTTTTGTTTGAGGACAAACAAGAGTTTAAGTTGGGGAGAGTTGTTAGGTGCCAAATTGTGTTTATATTTAGTTTAATTAATGGCACCTTTCGACCGTTTTTATCGGATATTCGTACAATTCCCTGAAGTTTTAGATAATTATTTATGGTTTATAATATTAAGCTTTCATTTTATGTTAATATGTGTTTTAGTTATGATTTTGTAGGTTTTAGCCAATTTTGGGGAAGTTTGGAGCTTGTTTTGAGCTTTGCAAGAGAGTGCCTGGCAGAAGTATGCGCGCGTCGCGCTGGGATGTGGGCGCGTCGCGCCCTGGGCAAGACATTTTGGAGCTTCCAGTCAGAGAGTTGCGCGCGTCACGCGCATGGGCGGTTTATAATTTTAAGTGTGTTGGCGCGAAGCGCGCTGGAGGGCGCGACGCGCCCTGGACAGATTTCAGAAATGCTATATAAAGGAGTTTTCAGATATTTTGAGGAGGTTGGTTGATTTTGAGAGCTAAAGAACACTTGTGCACTGTAGCAAACAAAGAATCGAAGATTGGAAGCTTTGATCGTCGATTAATCGCCATTGATGCTTGTTGATCTTCATCCTTTACTTCTTGAGCAAGCTACCATTTTCATGTATAGCTAAATCTCTTTTGTATCAAGATAAGATGTAATCTTCCTAGCCTTTTGTAGGTTTTTCTTGTGAATATATGTGTATGAACAAGTGATGATCAATATAGATGGTTTAGTTTGTTTATTAAAGCTTTTTCTTTGGTATAAGTGTTTGAGACATCAATATTTGTATCTAGATCTAACTTTATCATCTATCAAACTATAAATTGCAGACATGGATTTAGCGTTTGATGTTTACTTAGTATCGGTTTTAAAACGTTATTTGTATTGTTTAAACGGTGGAGAAATCGTCGGTTAAACAATACGGTAAATCTAACTATATCGTTGCGGACACGGACGATATAGGCGTCGATACGTAATTATGTTGATCGTTACCATGTTCATATACGTATATTTATAAGGAGACATACAAATTTAGGTCGATGAAATCGAATCTTGATACATTTTCTTTAACTTAGAACTTTCATTAATTTACTCTTTGCTACTAAAAGAATTGAATGACCTTTTGCAAACCCAAATTTAAAGTAACATTAACTCAAGACAAAATAGGCTATAGAACGGCGGTGATATCGCAATAATCCCTGTGGATACGATAATAACGAAAAGTACACCACAATACTCATTTCAACAATTGGTGTCACTGTTTTTGCAGTGTCGTTCTACTTGGTTATGGCTATGTGTTATGGTGGAAACACAGTGGAGTATGTTTTGTTGATTAAGGAGGAAACATAGTGTTGCTTTAGTGGTGATGGTAAACCAAAGTTTTGCTTCAAGTTGTTATGGTTGGTTTGTGATGAAACAATGGTGGGTTTGCTTCAAGGTGTTATGGTGGGTTTGCTTCAAGTTGCAAAGATGGTGACAACATGTTGCAATAGCTAAAAGTCCCACATTATTTTTCACAAACACAATATGAGTGTTTATAAAGCCAAATCACATTAGTGTTAATAAATTGTAAACAAGCTTATTGAATGGGCTACTATTGCATCATAAATGGGTATAGGCCCAAACTGATATTTTTATAATTTAAAAAAAATAATTCATAAAAAATATGAATATAAATAATTAAAAAAAGCGTAAAAGAGATTTATACAAAAAGTAAAAAAATATAATATATAAAAGAAGTAAAAAAATAATAATTTTAAAAAATATTAATAGAAATAATTTTTAAAAAATAAAAAAGATAAAAAAATATAATATATAAAAAAACTATTAAAAAAAATGATGTGGCAGGCCAAGTGTGAAGATTCCATGGCCAAGTCAGCATGAGGGGGGATGCAATTTGGAATCTGGGTTTCTCAAGGGGGGAATCACAAATTTTTTTTTAAGGGGGAAAAATCAAATCTCGCCTATATGGCAGGGGGTAAATGACTATTAACCCTTTTTTTAATTCACAAGTAAATTAGTTTCTAAAATATATGTTATTAGTCGAATTTTGTGTCAAATGTTTGTTATGGTCAAAGTCAAATTCTATTATTAATCTAAATATTTTTATAAATGATGCCTACAAAAAATAAAATTTGTGTATGAGTTAAAATGTATTTGATCCATGTATTTTATAAACGGTGTTATTTTTATATATGGAAAAAAATCTATTATTGATCCAAATAGTTTTATATACGAAAATTTACTACTGATCAATATATTTTTGTAAATGATACCTAAATATAAATAATATTTATATACGGGAAAAGATCAATTATTAATCTAGATATTTTTATATTCGAAATATGGTATTTATAATTCAAAAATGATATACGAAAAAAAATCTATTATTGATCTAAATATTTTTATTTACGAAAATTTACTATTGATCCAGTTAGTTTTGTAAATGATACCTAAACATAAATAATATTTATATACAAGAAAAAATATGTCATTGATATAAATATTTTTATATACGAAAAATGATATTTATGATCCCCAAAATTTTGATTAAAAAATGGTATACGGAAAAAATATATTATTGTTCTAAATATTTTTATATACGACAATTTACTATTGATCCAAATATTATCGTAAATGATACCTAAACATAAATAATATTTGTACATGGGAAAAAATATATATTGATTTAAATATTTTTATATACGAAATATGATATTTATGATCAAAAAATGGTATAAAAAAAATCTAATATTGATTTCAATATTTTTACATACGAAAAAAATCTATTATTGATTTAAATATTTTTTCTTTTTTAACATTCTATTTAAAATAAATGTATTATGTAAACAAATGCGCGTACTAGACCAGAACTCATGCATATGCATGAGTTTGTTATTAGTTTATTTTTAAAATGAAACTTGATTTTTTTTGTAAATATGGAAAAAAATTGTATTTTCAAAGATAAAATAATGAATAGTGTTTTTCAAAAAATAAATTAATTGTGTAATTTAATTTTTCATGTCATTTTTTGTCAAAAATTATTTCAAATTACTGGTAAACAAATTAAGTTTATGACCCAAACCGAATGGATACAACACCAAACCCTGAGCCTACCTAGTCCATATCCCATGCATGCCGAATATTCACTTAGTTACTTACTAAATATTTAGGGCTAATGCTTTTTAATTCTAAATACTTTAATATAAATTTTTGTGTTCTAATTAAAATGTGAGTTATGTTTTATACTTACAAAAGAAAATTATTACTCTAAGAAAAAACTGAAATCAAAGTGAGCGATTGAAATTCCCATAACATCCATTACATCATATTTAGATGGTCGGGAGGTATGTTTGTTGTGACGAAAATACTCAGAAAGGCGAACACATGGACATAGCCAGAATCCTGGTTAGAACGACATGTGCTTCTGTTCTGAATGATTCTTTCAGCGTCAACATTGATGGGATCATCTTTAGATTAAAGATGTCAGAAGATACTCACGGCCCGCTTCGTATCAACCTCAATCAGACGGTGAAAAGAGGTGCTGCTTCAGCTTGTTCGTCTGAGTGCGAGTCTAGCTGGAATAACTTTGTTGATGGGTCTCCAGAAGATGGAGTGTTGGGGGCTAACCTGTCAATGGAGGATTTCCCCAATGAAGATGATGATGACGCTGTTTTCGAGGTCAATGGGAAAGCAGAGGATGTTGCTAGAGTTGTCCTTTCAGCTGAGCAAAAGGGAAAGTGTGTGCCAGAGGTTAAGGAGAAATCCGGGGGTCTTTCGTTTGGCAAGGCGGTTAGGGTGGCTAGGGAAGAGCAGGTAGGTACGCTGACCAAGAAAGATAAGTCCAAAAAGGCTCTTTCTGCAGAGGAGAATACAGAGGATTATACAGAAGACACTTTTTTCAAAAAGGAACTTTTCAAAGAAAGATTGCATGAGTCAAAGAATAGACCTTTTAAAAGTTTTAAGCTTAAGGCAGTTAATGGACCTAGAGGTGGAAAGCCCATCAGGCCCAAGAAACGTATCCTCGCTAAGGTGGACCCGGGGCCAATCCAGATGGAGTGTGGGTCAGCGGATCCAGTTCCGTTTCCACTTGGAGCGAATTATAACAGATTTTCCCAAATTTCTGAATCCCTAATCTCTGACTCTTCTAACAATCATAAAACCGATAGTATTTTTTCTTGGGGGTCGGTTCTATGTTGTGATCAGATCTCTGATTCAGATATGGTCAAAGGAAACTCTAGATTCTGGGACCAATTGGAATCAAATGTGGGGGAGAAACTCATGAACATCATTTCCAGAATTGGAGTCACATCGGTGGGAGGAGACAAGGGTATCAGAAGGAAGATATTAGAATTGGAGGAGGACGCTAGAAGCAAGAAATTGGCTAGGTCGGGCAAGAAGGTGAACTCAAACAAGGCTTCATGATCATAGGATCCCTTAACATCAGGGGTGGAGGCAGTGTGATCAAGAGAAAGCGTATTGGTCAAATTGTGCGAAACGGTAAGGCGGAGGTGTTCTTAATTCAAGAATCCAAACTTGAAACTGTTGACTCAGGCATCATCAATAGTTTATGGCCTAATGAAAAGGTGGGGTGGTCTTTCTGCGGTTCAGCAGGTGCGTCAGGGGGCTTGATTACCATGTGGAAGGTTGATGTGTGCGAGGTGTTATTCACCTTCAAAGGTGACGGATTCCTAGGGATCAAGGTGTGTTGGAAGGGGAGGAATTACTTCATCCTGAACATTTATTCTCCTTGTTCTCTGCGGCTTAAGAGAAAGCTTTGGAAGGATCTGCTTGATTGTAAATTGAAATACGAAGGAGGGGAGTGGTGTTTGGGAGGAGATTTTAACGCTGTGACAAATGACAGGGAGAGACATGGTCACGGTTCCAGAAGTAGAGCCTCGGAGATGAGGGATTTCAATTTATTCATCTCTGAGTCTAAGCTTATAGATGTGCAGTGCAAAGGGAAGCGTTTCAGCTGGTACAGTGGGGATGGAAGGTCCATGAGCAGAATCGACAGGTTTCTGATTTCTGATTCTTTAATTTCAGAGTGGGGAATCGTTGGTCAGCTAATTGATAATCGCGATATTTACGATCACTGCCCAATATGGCTGTTATCCAACCTTTATGACTGGGGTCCAAAACCGTTCAGGGTTAACGATAGCTGGTTTGAGGACAAATCTTTTTTGCCTTTTGTTGAGAGGGAATGGAGAAATATGGAGATAGAGGGCAGGGGAGATTTTGTGCTGAAAGAGAAGTTGAAAACCTTGAAATCCTGTATCAGGTCTTGGAGCAAGGAACATTACTGCTGTTTAGATCTTGATATAGGAGAGGGAATCCAGAAGATCAACAAAGCAGATGATTTGTTGGCTGTTTGTGGGGAGGAAGTTTCGAGGGAAGTTGTGCTCAAAAGAAGTGAAGAGATTAGTAACATGTGGAGGAACCTGTGCCTGAAAGAGAATCTTCTAAAGCAAAAGAGTAGATTGAATTGGGACAACTTTGGAGACCAGAACAGTAAGTTCTTTCACAACTTTATGAAGGAGAGGTTTTTGAGGAACCACATCAGTCATCTTGTGGTGGAGGATCGTATGGTGGACTCGGTCAGGGAGGTGAAGGAGGAGACGAGGATCTTTTTCTCTTCTCTGTATGAAGAACCAGATCTTGATCGCCCACTTCTCTCTGGGATTCTTTTCAGCACTCTATCTGTATCTGATGTCATCTTTCTCGAATTGCCGTTCAACGAGACGGAGATCAAGGATGCAGTGTGGGATTGTGAGGGATCAAAGAGCTCGGGCCCAGACGGTTTGAATCTCAACTTTATTAAGAGATGCTGGAATTTTATGAAGGATGATTTTATCAGATTATTCAACGATTTGTACAGATATGGAATGTTATCAAAGGCAATTATTTCTTCTTTTCTGACCCTCATACCGAAAAGAGATAATCCATTGGGCCTGGGTGATTACAGACCTATCTGCCTTGTAGGCTGCATATACAAGGTTGTGGCGAAACTGTTAGCTTCGAGATTGAAGAAGGTTATTGGTTCCATTGTTTCGGAGAATCAGAGTGCGTTTTGTATGAATCCAATGGATTTCTTAGCGTAGATTTCAGTTGGTGCGTAATTTTTCGGTTCGAGCTTTTTTAGCTCCTCTTTTGTAAGCAGGTTTAGAGTACCCCTAGTACTCTCTTAATATAATTCCTTGCTTATAAAAAAAAATATTTTACATAATTTAGCAATTCCTACTAAAGTGAATTGTCATTCTCACTTTATATGATCAAGACGTAGAAATTTGGCACATTGGAGTAAGTTTCTGATACGAGGAGAGAGGGCTGATTTGCAAGGTTATCAATAAGCCAGTAAGAGAATGAAAAATGGTGTGAATGTGAGAATGGATTTGAATCATACATTTTCTTTCACGTGTGATCCTTTATATATGAGAATTGGTTGGAGTGTTTCAGATCTGGATCAAATGTGGGCTTTCTTTTATAGTACCTTTTGTCAGCCCAAAACAGTTGTACTTAAGACTTCTTATAGCGTGTTAGCGAGAATACTTTTAGAAAAGTAGGCAGGCTTCCCTGCACCAAGGTTGTTGCTTGGAGAAGTGGAATAGGTTTGGCAGGTGGCATGCACAACCTAGAAAATATGTGCATTACATGTGAGTCTCATCATGGAGACGTTTCACAAAATTTGTTTAACATGTGGCCATATGTTTCTAGATTAGGAAATGGCGCTTCTTCTCATGATACTCAAGTACACTCAATTGTCATTGTCTTCCCGAGGCAAAAAACTAACCATTTCTTTTTCGCCTCTCGATTTCCATGCATTGACTGACCTGACGTTACAAACAAGGCTTTGTTACATTCCAAAATCACTTTCCTTGTGTATAAATACCCCATTGTACCCAACATTCTCACAAGTTGCATTTCTCATGAATAAAACCTCCAAAAGTACTGACATTATAAAGTTTTAGTACTCACATTATCTAGAACTGGGTGAGTTTTGTTTTCATGTGTCAGTTGCATCTGTCAAAGTTTTTTCTCTCGTCCTTGTGTCTGTTCCGTGTGTCTAGTTTGTTCTTTTCTTTTTTTTTTTGGTTGGAAAGATTTCGTTTTTCATCTTTTTGTGTGTCTTCAATCAATTCTTGTTTTGGTTTCTTTTTGTGAGTCTGTTATTCTTTCTACTATTGTTTTGTCAACTTTTGGCTAAATAGGGGGAGAAAATGTGTTTGAGTATGTTTCTTTTGTGTGTTTCTTTTCTTTGCTTCTGTTGCTAAGTTTGTTCTTTGTTGGGTATGCATACTGTTATGTAGGATGTTCTAACATCCCGATTGTGTATGTATTGAGTCAATTGTGTCTTGTGATCTGAGTTATGTACGCTGCTTCCGTTTCATGTTCTTCCAATGTGTTAAACTAGGATGGTTCAATGCTATGTTTAGACTAGTTTTGGTGTGCTTCCAGTAAAGGTGTTTCTTCTTCTTGAGAGGGAGATTCGTCTTTCTGTGATGAGAATTGGTTATGTAATTTAGGGGAAGAGTCTTGTATCTTCTTCCTCGTGTATACTGGGTTGAGGGGGAGTATCACTCATCTTCTTCCTCATGTATAATGCTTAAATGTTCAACATGTAGCTTATTTTTGGGTAACGTCTTTATGTTTGATACTTTGTGTAGTTTGCTCTGTGGTTTTATTCCTCTGCCTGTAAGTCTTGTACTTGGTTTGTTTTAGCAAAAAATTGCCAAATGGGGAGATTTTTAGTACCATAGTTTTAGGAATGGCAAAATTTTGCTAAAACTTGGTTCACTACAGATGTTATGGAAAGATGTTCTAACATGTTACTTAGGAAAGATGTCCTAACAGATGTTGTGACATGTTATACCAAAACATTAACACAGACTATTTTTAAATCTTGACAGATTTGATTTGATTCAATGATAATTCTTTTGGATCTATCTCAGTTTATTTCACAGGTCAGAATAATTTAATCTAGAACAATCTTTTGTATCTCCAGCTGTACAAGTGGCCAAAATTGGATGCCAAGACAATTTAGGAAACTTGATATTTGTGTTTTAAGATTTAAGGTGATTTATCTACATAATTGGTACATCAATATGCTTATGGATCAAAAAATATATGGATACAAATTTTGAAGCCCATGGACAGCAGATGTGTATTTAAAGAGAAGACCTGACCTAACCTTTTCCTAGAATTCATAAATTAGGAGAAGCAAAAAAATTTGTAGGTTTGAGAGTCTCTTGTGTAGGTATTTTGTCACCCTTGTATCTTTTGATGCTTGTGGTAGACATTTTTGTTCTCACTCAGAAGCCTTTAGGTAATGAGTTGAGTATTGTTCTCACTCTTAAGCTTTTAACCATAGAGTTGAGTATTGTTCTTGATTGAAGCTTTTAAGCAAGATCAAGTATTTGTTATTGGTTAAGGAGTGTCTTAACTAAGTTCTTTGTTCTTAATCAAGGGGTGTCTTGATTAAGGTTTTTTCCTTAGTTGAAGTTGTGAAGCAAGACTAAGTTTATTTGACTGGAAGTGTATTCTTCCCTTGTTACGAGGTTGTGACTTGATTTTTGAAGTGTGATCTTCAGTTATGTGAAAGGTCGTTGATACACTAACTAGGACTAAGACTGTTAGACATTGCTGCGGTGATTGGAAGTGAGATGGGATTTCTCATATCTGGGAAGGTCTTGGGTAAAGGTAGCACAAGGTAGTGATTACGATAGAACGTTGTAAGCATGAGACTTGTTTAGGCTTTAAACTAATACTACAGTGGACTTCCTTCCTGGCTTGGTAACCCCCAGAGTAGATAATGTTGCACCGAACTAGGTAAACAATTTTGTGTGTGTTATTTATGTTTCTGCATTTTTATTTTCTACATAATCACACAACTTCAAAAGTCTGTTCAGAGTGTCATAACAAACCAGAACATTTGTCTCGACATTAGATATGTTATTAATTAAGATATCAGTTGTTTAATGTTTTCTACTCCCAATTCAGTTTCCAGTTTAAGTATAACAATGAAGGCTTAATACCCGATTTGATTATTGGTGGTGGGGAACTCAAAGAAAAAGGATACTTCAATCACCAATCCGAAATTGTTATCTGAAATGAGATTAGACCGAGTATCTCAACTATTAAATGACCTGTCTGTTAACATGACTCAGGCGTGTACTGGATCTAATGTTCTTGAAGTCATTTCTGCAATTGAGTTGACCACTTCGTCAGTTGTTTTTCCAAATATGGGTGGTGGAGGACTTTCTTAAAGGGTAAATCCGACAGGACTATGATGATGCATACCGGAAAGTATTGTTGCAGCTTCTTGGATGCAGTTACCAATGCCAATGCCACTTAGCGTATTTCGGGTCCGACCATGGCCTTGGAGTGAAGTAGCGCAGGCTATGAATTGAATTTGGCTCTTGATAGATTCCCTTATAAAGAGAACATGGTTAAAGGGGGATGATGTTTAGTGATCGTAGATAGATTTGTTTCCCTCTGTGTAGGGATTTAGTTCAGTCGACCTCCCATCTTCTTGTCACTTGTGAGTTAGCTTTATGAGTGTGGTATATGATCTTCCAATGGTTAGGTTGGCAAGTGGTTCTTCCTAGTAATCATAGGTATTTTTTAGTATTTTCTGTCTTTAGGTTGTAGGACCAAGTCTAAGGATAATTTTGTTATGATATGACATGTTGTTGTCTGAACCATTTTGAAATCCCATAATGATGTTATATTTAACGCAGTTAAAAAACTGTGAAACAGATGGAGTGTTCACTATGAAGTAGGTGGAGTGTTCACTATGAAGTAGGTGTTGGTATATGGTTTTCACCTTTATTATTATTAGTATATTTTTCATTGAAAAAATAGAGAAAACTAGAAATAACCAAACATTAAAGTAAATAACACTAAAGTTTTTGCAATAAGGTGATCGATAATACATCAAATTCTTAAATACCATAAGTTTTTGCAATAAATAGTAAGAAGTTGCAAATGATTGTGTTTTGTTTGCAAACACAACTAGTTTTCCATAATATTTTGACTCCACTTTGCTTCATCTTTAGAACTAGGTTTAACTATAATGCCATGCACCTGTAACATCCATTAAAGTGATGAGTATATCATATACTATAATACTATAATCAAAATATGACCATGTAGAATAGAAAATATAACGAGAATATATTAGAATATTATAAATATAAAAAATTTGATTATAGTTGTAAAAATATTTTTTTAAATATATAGATTTTAAAATATCAGATATACCTGATGAAGCATAGTCTTAGAGTAGGCATTGATGATATTAATAATAGAGACCTCCTGTATAATAAAATAACAAGATAGTATAAGAACGATAATAACTATAAGCCATATGCAAACCTTTTCATCTCATAAAAATCTATATTTAAAAAACTAAATGTCATAGCATACCCTGCCACCAGTCCCCTCTTGTAGCCATTTCTGAATCATCTTCTCCTCCATAATTATTGTACTATTACATTAAAAATCATGTTAAGCATTCTTGATAGTAAAAAAATAAAATAAAAAATAATAATATATCAAAATAATAATAATAATAACTTATATAAAACCAAAGATTTGTTTATGTTTGTAATACAATATATAGTTTTAAATTTATTTAATTGAATTTACGGTATCAATAAATTACAATCAATTATATATATGCTATTTTATAAGTAGTTAAATTCAAATACTTTAATAATACAATTGTGAACAATATAAAATTAAAAATTTACTCTATAGAGTCTATACATAAAATTAAATATATTGTTGAATGCATTATCACTCACCAAGGAGTTGAATGAAGCATTTTGTGAACTTTGAGTTTGAGGATATATATCTTGGCCACCATAAAAAATTGATGAACTTAGATGACATGTATGAACATTATGATTCTGGTACAAGCAAGAAATGTCTGTGTTTTTTGTGTTATGAGCTCCACCATTGTTGTTCTTAAAGATGCTATCTATTCCTAGAAGACAACAAAATGAAAAATAAATGGTATATATATTCTTGTGGATTTATAATATTTATTATATCTAATATTAAAGAATTACTTTTAGGAAAATTAAAAATAATTTTGTGTAGTATAGATAAACTGTATTTATTTTTTAGGCAAAAATAAATACAGTATAGATAAACTGTAAGGGTAGTGGTGAGATATATGGAAAAGCTTCACCAATTAAATTTAAATGGTCAAAATTCAAAAGTAACATTTTAAAAACAATTATTTATAATCTTTTTACAAATATGAAATCTGATAATTATTATGAAAAATGGGGGAGAGGAAAATTTGGAATAAAATGGGAAAAGTGATTCTAATATTTAAATTTTTAAATGGAAGGTAAATAAAGTCTGAACAAATGGTTTGTAATTTAACCATGTTAAGTAATTGAGTTCAACCTTTTGGTTGAAAATATTTATTATATTTGATATTAAAGAATTGTTTTTGACCAAATTAAAGATATTTTTGTAGGTATATGTTATACTCTGTACTTATTTTTTTAAGAGAAAATATATTGTAAGTATTTTTATAAATGGATAAATTATAACTTTTGTCCCTTTATTTTACCTCATTCATAATAATAATTTTTTATTTTAACTTTAAACTATTTTATTTTTCCTTTCACTTCTTGCATTAAAATTTTGTGATGTCCCTATTTTAAAATGACTTACATTTGTGAATTATATGACAAATCTTTAAATAAAACTTTTTTTTACAAATTTTAAACACAAAATATGGAAGTTATATATCATAAAAAAGTGAACATTTTATTGATTTTATGTTAGAAAGAAAAATTACATGGCATGAACAATGAATGTGTCATCAATTTTAAATAAGATTAAGGTTCCGTTTGGCAAATTATATTTTGAGTTTATAGCTTATAAGTTCGTATGATAATAAAAACTTTGTTTGATAATAGTCTTTTTATCACGAGTTTATAACTTTTTTTTATACGTTATTTTATAGCTTATAGTTTGTTATTTTTTTCATTAATATCCTTATAAATTTTAACTATTTTAAATGTGCATTTAATTATTAATTAACAAATATTTTTTATGTTATTTTACATTTATCAGATAGTTAAACTGCTAATTTTACTAAACATTTTAATTAGTTTATTAACTATCAATCATCAACTACAAACTATAAGCTATCAATCATCAGTTATAAACTTTAAATTAACTTATCAATCAACCGCTAATTTTATCAAACAGAGTCTAAATAAAGATTAAAGCTGTAATATAAATTTAATGTGTTCAAATTCAAAAGTAAAAATAAAAAAAAAAACTTTTTATGACTTTTTACAAATATAAAAATCTGATCATTATTATGAATAATGCAGATAAGGAAACTTTGAAGAAAAGAAAAAAAAGAGAAAGGAAAAGTGACCTAAAGAAATATTCTATCATTATTTTATGACTTTTCTGTATTATATTTAAAAATATTACCACTAATCTTACATACCAGAACTGAATGAAACAGAGTACACTACCTTGAGTTTCAACTTTAGAGTTCACTGTCTCTTTCTTAGTTTTGCTGCCACTTGCTTCAAATCGCACAGATTCTCTTCTTAAAATCTGAAACAAAATGACTCGGACATAGAAAATACTAGAGCTAGTTCATAAATCCAATTTTAAATAAGAGTTTCAACATTTAGATAATTTGAATAACAAAAAGCATGAAATGAACTTGAAATAAAAAAATTCGGACAAATAGTAGATATATTGACATCGATAATAATTTAAAAAATAAATAAGTTGAATGTCACACGTTTATAAGTGTTGTATTATGTAGGACACAACACGTAACAAATACCAGATACGCTTTTTATCGATCATGTAAACTATATGTTGTTCTAAGATGAAATTATATTGATCAAGAAAACTAAGACTACATAAAATCATAACAATATAAGACTAGAGAAATGAGAAATCAGTACCTTAGGTGAATGAGTTGAAAATATGGAGCCATAAATTCCTGCAGAAGGGTGACATATTTTAGACTCAAAGATTTGAGAACCAAGTGAAGAAGAAGTACCCTTTTGCTTATTCTTTTCTGCCATTCTCTAATAAAAAATTCCTTCAACAAAAGTGAGAGTTTTTCTTATTATCAAAGTTCGTAAAACACCCTTTAAAAAGGGAAAAAAAGTTCAATTATGTTTTTATTTGGAAAGAATCAGAATGAGTGGAAAGTAGAGAAAAGGTTAAAGAAGAGAAGAGAACAAAAAGAAAAAGAAAAGAAGAAAGTGTAAAAAATGTATATTAAAGAGCTTGTGTCAATGTGTATTATTTTTCAAACTATTTTAAGGAAGAAAATATGGTAAGTGATGTATGAAATGATATTTTTTCTTCTTTTTTTCCGTTAATTGGAACTTTAAGCAGGTGATAAAAGTTTATTTTTATAAATTTAAAGTATTGAGTCTGAATCATCTCAAAAAGTATTGGTACATTCCGGTCTCTCACATAAAATATTTCATCTATTCCATGCCTCATGTTTGAAAAATTATGTACATTCTCTTCATTACTAATCTCATACTTGAAAGACTGTGTACATTTCAATTATCTGAGCCAAATTCGAACTCAAAGGTAGCATAACCCGCCTTGACCTAATTCATTCACGGGGAAGGATTAGGCAAAATCACTCCTAATGCGTCAGGTCAAGCATGTCGGTCCACGTTCAATACAACACATTTTTGATCAATACCCTTTATATATAGACAAAGTACTTAAGCCATAAGCCATTGAATAGCCTTAAAAGGCAAGTAAGGAGACATCTCATAATGATAAGTAAGGAGACATCTCATAACGACAATTAAATCAATTATAAAATACCACTACTACAAAATACACCTAACGTAACATGCTATTACCTCCGATATTATGTCAATAGAAGTAATAGCTCTTATTTAGGTGGCTGCATTTTTATTTCTTTTATTAAAAGACATTTCACAACAGTCCATAATAATAACCGTAGTGATATGTTAAAGCATACATGCTTCAAAGCACAACATCAAAAATTTTCCTTTTTTTTTTTTTTACAAAATGTGCTTGTCACTTATAAACTTATAATTTTAATATTTATATATAAATTAAAATAGCTTTCATCACAGTTTGGAGTAGCAACCACTGAGAAATGTACTTATATTTAAGAGAAATTTTGCTCTTTTAGGACATACAACTGTATCTCTCTTAACAAAACTCTAACACGCTCTCACATCTTACTTCATGAATGACTGCATATCAAGGAAAGGTGTTACACAAAACATATTTCTTTCACTTTCTCTTACATTTCAGGAATGTACACGTTTCCACCTTTCACTTTCTCTTCACATTTTTAATGATAAAAGTTGTATGTTGTTGATCATAAAGTTCTATATTGTTGATGATAAAAAATGTATGTTGTTGATGATTTTATTTTTGTTGAGCAAAATTGTATGTTGTTGTTGATAAAATTTAGAGTTAAATAAGTTTTTGGTCCCTATAAATATTGCCAAAACTAGCTAAAACAATTGTCTAAAGGCAAGGATGGACTAAAAATGAAACTGCAGTATTTATAGGGACCAAAAACTTATTTAACTCTAAAATTTATACGTTGTTTAGAGTATGTTGTTGATGATAAAAGTTGTATGCTATTGATGATTTTGTTTTTGTTGAGCAAATTTGTATGTTGTTTAAGGTATTTTGTTGTTGATAAAAGGTCTATGTTGTTGATGATATTATTTTTGTGGATAAAATTTGCATGTTGTTTAAGACATGTTGTGGTTGATAAAAGTTATATGTTGTTTAAGGTATATTATTGATGATAAAATTTGTATATTGTTGATGATTTTTTTTGTTGAGCAAAATTGTATTGTTGTTTTTTATGTTGTTGATGATCATGTTTTTGTTGATAAAAGTTGTATGTTGTTTAAAATATGGTTTTGTTGATAAGAGTTGTATGTTGTTGATGATTTTGTTTTTGTTGAGCTATGTTGTATGTTGTTTAAGGTATGTTATTACTGATAAAAGTTCTATGTTCTTTATGATTTTGTTGATAAAAGTTGTATGTTGTTTAAGGTGTGTTGTTGTTGATAAAAGTTGTATGTTATTGATGATTTTATTTTTGTTGAATTATGTTGTATGTTGTTTAAGGTATGTTGTTGTTGATAAAAGTTCTATGTTGTTGTACGTTGAAACTTTTATTACGTGTCAACATGTAATAGAAGATGAGTTTATTATATCATATGGAGTTTGAGTGTTTTTCTAACCCCTTAATGAATATACATAACCTTCAAATTGAGTTATAAAATTTTAATATTAGTTGTTAAGTTATATTATAAAAAAACTTATTCTTATCAATGTTTTACAAGCTTTTAGCAGGCTATTATTTGTATCTTACTTTTTAACAGTTAGAACTTGATTCAATGCTTCTAGTTCTTCAGCTATTACTTCCTTCACATCTAATTTTGTCTATAAAGTAAATAATATTTTATAAAGTGAACTATAGGTGACGGAAGTGTTAGTAGAAGAATTAGAAACATTGAAACAAACTCTAATAGTTAAAGAGCAAAATATGGATAATTGTAAAAAGCTCGTACAACATTGATTAATGTAACTTGTTTTTCTACATAAGTTATAATAAACTTAAGTAAGCATATCACCACGGTTGGATTCTATGACCGTAGTGAAATGTTGTGCGCTAAGTGTTTCACCATGGTTGTGATATAGAATCATGGTGAAATGTATTGAAATATGCAAAAAAGTTGTCGCTGGTATCGAACCCATGACCTCAACCTTTTATTATAGTTGTTTAATACAACAGTAGTGGTATATTAAATGCTACTAAGTTTTTTGCATGATTGGTAGCTCGTGATGGTAAAGAGACACATACAATCACACCTTGCGGTTTGATATGTGGAACCACTTCACCAGGGTGGAAGGTCATGAGAAAAAAGTTATATGTCAATACTGTGAAGTCTTAATTAAGTATAGTAATGGAACAAGTGGTATTCGGACTCATCTAGGTAGATGCATTGCTTATGATAATGATGAAACCTAAGCAACCCAATCAAACAAAAGGAGAAAAACCACTACAGAAGGGCAAGTAGTTTGTTCGCCAAGCTATGCTAAATTTCAACAAAAGGCATGCCGAGCGCAAATTATGAAAACATTTGTGTGTGTTGAGCTTCGATTTTGTTTTGTGGAGAATGAAGAATTTAGAAAGCTATTAATCAAGATAATTTATGAGAACAACTTATAACACATAAAAACCATTAAAATTTATTTTCTTTTTTCTATAAAAATGGCTTATTGTATACCGTGAAAATCGGTAAACAAGCGCTAGTCTTCCAAAAGTGAAAAGCTTTTGATTACTCACAGGATTGACTAGATTGATCCTAGGACATGTGCTTTATATTCTAAATATTCTCATAGAAAGTAAAGAACAATTCGACACGAATTACGTTCTCGTTTTGAAATTTGTTTAATCTACACAAATCTTGTTTAAGATAGCATTGTAACTTGTAAAATAAACAATGTAAAGGCAATTGAAGGTTAAATTGCAATAATGTAAATGACAAGAATATAATTGTATAAAACTGTTAAATTCTGGAAATGTTAAAACTGTATAAAACTGTAAAAAGGAATATAAAGTGGTATTTTTATAAGTACATTCTCAGACTGACCTGTTTCTCACACACAAATACTTTGAGTAAATTAATGAGATTTTGTATAAAATGAACACACCGAATTTAAACGCTAAGACTCCTATATATACTAATTCAAAATAATCGTCCCAACAGTCTTTCGATCAGAGATTGCCACGTTGCGCTTGACATGCTCTCCTTTTGTCCTGAAGCTCCCCGCGTCCCTTTACATAACGAATCAAGACAAAAAGCGGTTACGCCTTCGTTCAGACATAACTTCCTGTGGAAGGCTCGATTCCGACGAACCAAATATCAAAACTTAGAAAATATATCTAAGTCCATGTCCAACAACTTATCTTATCAAAAGAACACTTCGACAAGCTTTCCTCAATCATGTCATCTTGTCGAACATTTCCAATCTTCTCAATATACATTTCATTTTCTTCAACAATAATATGGTGTCGAAAATTCCAGCTAACACTTATACAAGCTTATTCATAAGCGCTTATTTTTGTAAGCAATTATGCTATAAGACGTAAAAAAGCTCTTTATCCAAATAGCCCTAAATATTAGATATATAACAGTTCACTTATTTGTGATTTTTTGAATGAATTTGAGATTTTGATTTGAAAAAAATTGTGATTTTTATTGTGAATGTAGATACAAAAGATTTTTTAAAAAAAAATTAGGTAAAATAGTATATTAAAAAGATTTATAAAAAACTTCTAAAAATAAATTTAAATATGTTTTTTATTAAAAAAATTCAAAATCAAATATAATGGTTCGGTTCTTTAATAAATGGTTCGGTTTGGAAAAAACAATCTTTTAATGGTTTGGTATAGTTCAGAATTCCGAAATGTTATACCAAACTAAATTTTGTGGTTCAGTTTGGTTTTAGAAAAATTGAAACGATTCGGTTTGGAAGACCTTATATAATGGTTCGGTTCGATTCTTTCAGTTTTCTGACAGAACTGTACCATGAACAATCCTAGAGTTATACCATAAATCGTAATTAAATTAAATTTATCACCATTGTAATTAAAAAATTTAATCTCAATAAATGGGGAATAAATATGAAATTTCAAATTAAATATTAATTTTATTGGAAATCTTGATATCCGGCCTTGCGACCGACTTATTCAAGAGGGACCAATCCCACCGTCCACTAGCGGGGGCCCATTTAAAGGCAGAACAAAGTTCTGTATGAGGGACCAATCCCACCGTCCATTAGAGGGGGCCCCTTTTAAAGGCAGAACAAAGTTCTGTATAGACTGACCCAACACAACGATTGATAACACCTAGCAGTATTCGAACTCAAGACCATGAGAGGAGCACACTCTCAAAACCCAAGCCTCCACCGCTAGACCAACACTTAGGGGTTTCAACTTAATTATTATTATTTTTAATTTTTTTCTCAAAATAAAAACATTTCAAACAATAAAAATAAATATTGCATTTTCATTTTTTGCGAAATTTTCAATTGGACGGATGAAATTAGGGTACTATAATTAGATAGTTTGAAAAAAAAATTCTAATCAAGCAAACAGTCCCCTAATTAACTGGTTAGGCCTTGAAAAAAGTTTTAGGTGATCTTTTTATGTAAAGAGAGGCTTTAAAAGTATTTCACGTGTGTGTAATACAATTCATGATATAATACTTTAAATGCTCAGAAATTTCATGATCAATCAATTTAAATCATTATATCATCTTCATACGTGATCAACTTCGAAACATTGCATTTAAAAATACTTTTTTAGCAAATTTGAAGATGCTATTTTATTATCAAAAACCGGTATTTGATTATTGCTCCAATAGAAGAAAAATTGGCTTAGTGGTATTCAAATACCAATATATGATATCGAAATACCATTTGAAAAAAATGCATATTTTAACTTTTAAAAAGTGGTATTCGAATACCAATATGTGATATCCGAATACTAGTTGAAAAAGATGCAAACTTTCATTCTTAAAAGAGTAAATTGGATCCGAATACCAGTTTTTAAATTTTAAATTTTTGAACGTTTTTGATGTGGTATTCGATTCCCATGTTATGGTATCTGTCGAGGGCGAAAAATCGTTTTTGTTTCCTCTTTTTTGTGGATGAGACACCTGATGCCTTCTTTGGGCTCGAGTGCTCAAAAAATGATTTTTCTTTTGTACCGACCAAACTTTTTATTATCTCCAAAGAAGGAAAAGGAAAAAAGCTGCAATAACCTAAAAGTGGGGGGAGAGATCTTTGGGTAAGAGGGTTGGTTATACGAAGGGAAGGTATTAGCACCCAACGTATCTATAGTACTCTATAGGTTTCTTTGTTATGTTTTATTCCATTCTTGTTGTGGTGGAGGTTCTTGTGAAATAGGTGGGACCTAAGGTGTTTGTTTGATTATGCTCGCAAAGATCATCGCGATCTTCTGCATACATATCCCCTAGAGGGAATCAGAGCATCTGTAGCTCGGGGTCTACGGGTGCTAAGGTTTGAGTGGTTTTTGTGTTTTGTTTTGCTCGCCAAGGATCGACCTTGTGCCTACGTATTCTCAAAGGGATGTTGAGAAAGTCAGAGCAATCGTAGTTCCCACTTATGCTAGTGGAAGCAAAGAAAAATAGACAAATGTCGTCTAAATGCTAGATGTATCTAATCTATATCATCACATACATCTGTTTGATTTTGTTTAAAAATCTTTTCATTATAAGCCCGGGGCCATGCCACTTAGGGTGCTTAGAATGATAAAGATGTTTTTGTTTAACCAGCCTTGTGGCAAAAACTTTCAATGAAGTCAGCCTTGTGACAAAAAGTTTTAATTAATCAGCCAGCCTCGTGGCAAAAGTTTCAATGAAGTCAGCCTTGTGACAAAAACTTTGATTAATCATCCAGTACGGTGGTAAAACAGTTTGATTGATTAGCCAGCCTTGTGGCAAAAAGAAATTTGATTGATTAGCCAGCCTTGTGGCAAAAAAGTTTGATTGATTGATTGTTTGTGATGATATATAAGAGATACTCCTAGTATAGAGATGAAAAATGTCTAATCTCCTAGGGTATTTGATTTGGATATTGGGGATGCTTATAAGAAGCCCGTGGGTCCTTGTACGAAGCCCAAGAGGAGGCTATCCGAGGGTCCTTGCATTGTAAGCCCAAGAGGAGGCTATGGGAGGGACAATCCGGGGTCCTTGCATTGTAAGCCCAAGAGGAGGCTATGGGAGGGTCACTCGTTTGTACAAAGCCCAAGGGGAGGCATGGTATAGTTGGTTTGAGCTCTTAGAGCGATTTCACCGAGAAACCATACTCTATGTCCTAACCTAAACTAGTGGAGATTCTTTGCACGAAGCCCAATAGGAGGCTATGGGGAACCTAGTGTTGTACTAAGTTGAATAAGCATATAACACAGTCACAAGTATGAACAAGTACGAACAAATATGAACAAGTACATGAACGGATATGAACAGTTATACATATATGACAAAGTGTGTGTATATAATGGAGTTTATGAAGGAAATATACCTGTAAGCATGATCCATTTGTATACACAGGGCTCGGGACTCACACTCGGGGAGGGGTCCATTTGAGTTTATTCAAAACTATGTAAACAGGTATTTACAAAGGGGCTCGGGACTTATACCTACATGGAGGCCCATGGTATATTTTTGGGAAGATTTAAAGAAACCTTCATTTTTGGTTTGTTATTAAAGTTAAAACAAATAGATTGAGCTATGTACAAAAGGCGTACAATGAAATACCTAATTTCATGTACTAGAGTGGGTATGTACAAAGGGGCTTGGGACTTATACCTACGTGGAGGCCCGTGGTATATTTACAAAACATGGTTGACTGTTTATTTACAGACGCGTTGTTTGAAAAAACGGTTTGAAGATTTGTTTTGAAAGAGTTTTCTGTACAAAGAAAAACTGTAAAAGGAAAGGGACTTATACTCTCTAATATTCGAGAGGCCCATGTTTTATTTTCATAAAACATGGTGGATGGTTTAAAAAAGAGTTGAAAGATTTGTTTGTTAAAAAAACTGTTTGGAAGTTTATTTGGAAAAAGTTTTCTGTTAAAACAAAAACTGTACAAAGAAAGACGAAAGGGACTTATACTCTCTAATATTCGAGAGGCCCCACATCGTTTTGAAAATCAATTGATCAATTAAAAGGATTTAATCAATAGTTTCCTTTGAAAATCAAAAAGAAATGGTTTACCGTTTTTGAAACGAATCGTGATCGCTCGTTTTTAAAATGATTTGAATTTTGAAAGAAATCAATTTAATCGAGATAAACAAGAAGATTGTCTTCAAATAACATTTAGATGATTAGGGTTTGCTTCAAAAAATATTTACAAGTGATTAAATTTGAAAATCAAATGAAAAATAATATTTAAAAGTATTAAAATTACTTAAAAACAAGTCATTTTAAAACCAATTAAAAATGTATCAAATAAATATTTTTTTGTGATTTTTTTTGATATTGTCAAAATATACATATTAAATAAGAGGTGTGTAAAAAATGAAGAGAAAATGAATTGATTTGGTTAGTTAAATAATTAGATGAAGTTTGTAAAAAATTGAAAGAAAAATAGTGCTAAAAAAGAAGGTTTGGTCCCTTGGAGTGTTGAACTCGTGACCTTGAGGTTACCATTCAAAAACTTAGCCAACTGGACCACGCGCGTGGTCTGTTAATACTTGCAACGAATTAAAATATATTTTGAATCAATTTCCAAATTTCAGTTTCAAAAATATGGCGCCAAGAACACAAACCCAATTCAAATTTGAAAATTCTGAAAACTGGATTGTTTTGATCAAGTGAATAGCCTATCTTGCTCGATTTTGGACGAGGAACATGATGGTACCATTTAATTCCATTTATTTTCACTCTAAGATCATTAATTTTCTGATGAACATGAAGAACCCTAATTCCCTAATTCAATCTGAAATCGTGTTTGTGCAAGATAATTGGCAATTGATTGAGGGTTAATGATCTATGCATGTGCAGAAACAAGATAGTATGGCAGTTTTTCATTTATGATGCATGTATGATAGAGTTTGAAGTTCATGAGGCTTACCTTCAAAAACGGCCAAACTGGAAATTGAAATCGTGCCTGGAGGTGTTACAGATGTTGTTTCTTGATCTGGACAGCATCAATGGACCTTATGGAACATGTTTGAATGCTTGGAACAGTTTGAATTCACCTGAGCTAAGCTATGGAACCTGAACTGCAGTTGCTTCAAGTATGAATCGAATTTGAAGATGGAGATGTTACAGGTCATATGTGAGTGTTTGGATCATTCATATGAAGTATATGGAAGGTGTTAGAAGTGATAGTTTGGACAGAAATGGCCTGGATTTGATTTTGGCATGATAAGGCTCTCTTTATGCAAACATGGTGGTTGAAGAGTGATTCTGAGATTTAGGTGTTTTTGGGGTGTGTGAGTGGTTCAAACACATCCCATATGATGTTTATGAGTTGTTAGAACCATCACTTTGGCCAGAAATTCAAAGGTTTGGAGGTTGGGATTTCTACCTCACTTTGAAACTTGAAACTTGCAACTTAAGAAAGAAGGGAGAAAACCTATAATTGTGAGGTTTTGGTGTGAATTTGAAGATGATTTGAACCTCTATTTATAGGCCAAGGATTCTGAATGAAGAGCTCTTGCAAGTGGCTTCAAGAATGATGATTTGGCTTAAGAGATAAAATGGAATCTTTCACATTAAATGCAAATGGTTAAAGTAACTAAACCATGGTTATTTTGGCCAAGCTTCTTATCTCTTTCCTATCTGATCTTAAACCAGAAAATATCTCTCAATCATTGCTTCTTTGCATCATTGCTTGAATTATAGGTCATGTAGTCTTGAAACTTAGTGAAAAATGGTGAAAATTCAAGTGAAAATGATCACTAAATGCATAATTCAAAACCATAGCTACACTCCATATTTTTTCATGCTCTTGGACATTTTGGAAAGCTCATGTTACACACTTCAAAAGCTTAGTTGAAAGTTTCTTCAAGATCCTTAAGGAAGTGGGTGAAAAAGATCCATGAACTTTGAAGAAAATGAGATTTCAAGTGAAACTTTCAAAAAGTACCAACTTTGAAGCACCATATCTCTTAAATGGTTGATCTTATGGAAAAAATTTATATGTGTCAAAGTTGTTTATTGGATCAAAATCTACAACTTTCATGTTGGAAGTTTTTTTCAGTTTGTAGGTGAAATTTTGAGAAATTCCCTTTCAAAGTTTGGAAAAAACCATGAAAAACACTTAGAAAAATTTCTAAGTATGAAAAGTCAAACTTTGACTTTTTGATTCTTGATTGATTTTCTTGATTTTTCTTGATCAAATGACTTCATATATCATATATTGATGATTCAAAACTTCAAAAGTCATGGTTGACCAAAATTCCCCAAAAGTCAATGGTGATCTTGTTGAGTTGACTTTTTCAGACGAATCGCGTTTCTGGAGATTTCAAATGAAACAGGCTATCCTCACCATATGAATGGTATGAATGGATCATATTGAAGCATTAGAGGATATTGAGCCATGGTTTGAGTTGTGACACCATGTCCTGATTAAAAAGTCAGTTGCTCAGTGAATTAGGTCAAAAACCCTAATTGTCGACCTGATGAAATTGATGACTGTGGATCTTGAATTGAGATGTAATTTCCATTGGATGTTGTCATAGGGATTATTTGAGGATGATTGAAACCTTTGATTGACTTCCTGGGGGTTTTTATGGTTTCCCAAATGTGATCCCTGATTTCAGTCCCTGATAGTTTAAAACCCTGATCTGAGGATTTGTCTGATCAATCTTTGTGTAGGAGATGTTATGAGCCAATGGATTAGGTCAAAATGATGCACTTGAGGTCTTGATATCATGTCCCAAGCCATTAGGTCAAATTCTGAGCAAAAGTCAAGAGTATGCTGTCTTCAGTCAAAACCCTAATTCAGTCGATTCAAAGTCTTTGAGCTTGTTGAAATGAATCTCTGAGGACCAAATGTTAATTGTTGATGAAGATGATTCATTTGAAATGAAGGGAGAACAAAACCCTAATTGATTGTTACTTGTATTGATGAGTGATTTCCTGATTAAATCCTGCTGAGTCACAAGTAGCAAACACAAGCTATGCAATTTGTTAGAGATGCAAATGATGCATATGCAGATGATATGAGGTGGTATCTTAGGTCAAAAATTGGGGTATGACAGTATCCAAATACCAATCTAAAGCTATTCATTTTTATTCAAATTCAAAATGTTTCACAATCATTGTATTGTTTCATGGTTTCAAAAATATTAGTGGTAGCATTGCTTCATAATTTCAAATGTTTCTAATACATTGGAATGCTTTATATGGAATATTTTTCAAACATGTGCATATTTTTATAAGCCCAAATAAAATATTGTTAAATTGAATTAATTCCTAAATAAATATGAGAAATGACAACTTAGTCTAGAAAATGTGCTAAACAAACAAATGTATTTTAATGATAAATATTAGCTTGGATACTCTAAATTCGATAAATCAAGTACAAGCAAAATTATATTTGTTAAGGCTAGCAATAAACTCAATAATATGGAATCAAGGAAAGTCTTAGTTGAAATTCATCCTAAAAGGTCCTAAGTTAAAAATAATTCTTATGTCTCTAAAGATAAGAACTTTTTTGAGCCTACATGCTTTTTATACAATACAAAAGGTCATACCTCTAATGCATGTTATATTAGAGATAGTGGTGTACTTAGTGGCAATTATGTATGGGTTGAGAAAGGAACTAACTCAAGAGGACCCAAAGAAAATTGGGTAACTAGAAAGAACTTTTAATTTTATTTTATAGGTATACTTGGAGACCATATGCTAGAATTGAAGAATAAAGATTGGTTTTTAAAGATACAATGAGACAATGTGATATGATAAGATTGAAAATTTTATTTGGATAAAGATAATTTGAAAATTTAGCAGCCTCAAAAGAGCATCTAATTACTCTCATAAGAGCATCAACAGTGGTAGCAGTTCATCTATTATAAAATTGACATCAACATTGATACATACCATTGTGAAAAAGATAAGTGTCTAAATATGTGTTATTATATTATTTTATCTAATCACTTCATCTATCATGATGCATCTTTTCCCATAGTATTTTTTTTGGATGCTATTCTCTTTGTTCTTTTTGATAATGTCAAAAACGGGGAGAAGATGTATGATTCTTTTTGTTCATTCTATTTTGAGGATACTAAAGCTTGAATTGCAAAACAAATGGGAGAAATATACAAGATATGGGGACTATCAAATGTCAAACACTTCTCATCCATATATTTTATCATCATAAAAAATGGGAAGATTGTGAAAAAGATATTCACACTTTAGATAAAGTAGTTTTGATGACGACAACAATTATAAGAGAAGATAAAGAATAAAAATAGGATGTCAAAATTTCTATCAACGATGAAGATATCCAAGAGAAAAATCAACATAATGGATAATCATTAAGGTTCATTACAATTCATGATATAATACTTTAAATACTTTGAAATCTCATGATTAATCCATTGATATATTATTGTATTTTCATACATGATCAACTTTGAAGCAATTCATTTTAAAACACTTTTAGCAAATATGAAGATGATATTCGAATACGAAAAATTGGTATTTGATTATTGCTCAAATAGAAGAAAAATTGGCTTAATGGTATTCAAATACCACCATATGGTATCCGAATATCAATTTATAAATGTGCATATTTTTCACCCTTAAAAGAGTGGTATTCAAATACCAATATATGATATTTGAATACTAGTTGAAAAAGATGCCGATTTTTCACTCTTAAAAGAGTGGTATTCAAATATCAATATTCGGCATCCGAATACCAGTTTTCAAATTTTAAATTTTTGAATGTTTTTGATGTGGTATTCGGTTATCATATTATGGTATCCAAATACCAACCTGAAGCTATGCATTTTTTTCAAATTCAAAATGTTTCAAAATCATTGCATTGATTCAAGGTTTCAAAAATCTGAATGGTATTGCTACACATTTCAAATGTTTCTAACACATTGATATGCTTCATGGAATGTTTTTCAAACATGTGCATCTTTTCATGACAATGCTTCATATTTTTTTTTTCAAAGTCTGTGCATATCTTTATGACAATGTTTCCTGAAGTATATAAGATGTACTATTCAATAATTTAGATTTATCTCTTTCCAAAAACTAACCTTCATATCAATTTAAACACATCATCAAGTTTTCATTCATTTTCAAAATTTTGAAGCTTTGTTTATAACTTTCAAATCATTCAATAGTTTCAATAACATATTATGAGCACTTAAGGTTTATGTATTATTGAATTGTAATATTGAAAGAGAATATCATATTTTATCTTTAAATTTATTTAAGATTCAAATACTTAATATTATTCAAAAAGTATGTTGTAACTTAATCACCAAGGTTGTGGTGATAAGTTATTTGTTGTAAAATGTTCTATGGATTAGTGTAATTCAAAATCCACCATAGTGTTTGGTATTTGTAGAAAAGGTCATTTGATTTGGGGAGATTCAAATTCCATCATAGATTTTGTATTTATGTTAGAAGATTGTAAGATAGGTCTTGGTGTAAGACTTGTACAAAGACCTGACATAGTGAAAGTCCTTGAAGGTGTGAAGGGACAAGATGTCCCATTGGTTGATAAGGGGAACTAGTATAAATCTCTTGTGATATTTATATTTTTGCACTTAAATTTTCTACACTTTACATTTATAAGAACATATTAATTTCACATCCAAAGAAAATTAAGAACATAGCAGTAAATCGAGAAAAATCGGGCAATCTTAATTCACCCCCTCTTAGGTTGCATCTCATAGTTACAAAGACTTCTTTCGAAGAATCCACTAGATGAAACTTCTTCTTCTTGTTCTTCATATTACCTTTTTGATGAAGTTTCTCCATTGGACATTGAATCTTCCTATTATCATTCAATCACCGAGATTTTTCTTTCACATGAGACTACTAGAGTTGATTTTTCTTTTTCTTCTTCAAAAGAGTTGTTTGATGAAGTTACTAGATATTTCTCTAGGTTTGAGCTCATTCATTAATATTTTAAGAGTAGAATCAACTCATTTAGTTTATCAATGATTTCTTCCTTCTTGGATTTTTCTGATTTCTTCCTTCTTGGATTTTTCTTAAAAATAACAAACATTCCTATCTCTCTATTTAAGGATAGGATCAAAGTTGATTCTAATTATTAACTCTTAGATATTTGTTAGAAACCAAAGTTCTAATATTGCTTCCAAAATTTATAAGTTTTGAACACCATCTATGAAAGTAACTTTTTCACATTCATTTGGTGTTTCAACTTTCTCGCCTCGTGTGTTCATTCCCTCTTATTCGATAAATGGAGATACTTTATAGATTATTTCAAGAGTCACTCACATATCCTTGGTGGATTTACAATTAAAGACACAAAGAAATTTAAATCCATTTAAAGACAAAACTAAAGAGTTTTAAGTTTTAAAATTAATATCAAACTTTCTATTTTCCTCTTCGGTCTAAAAAAAATCTGGATTATCTACTACTTCACCACTAACATATTGAGTAGGGATAAACAAACCGCTCATTATTGTTTCCCACAACTCAAAATCAATACTTTGAATGAAAATTTTAAATCTAAATTTCCACAATTCAAACCTATCACCATTAAATGGTGGAGGTGTGTTTAGGATTGTCCTCTTGTTAAAAGAAGTGTTGGAAGTGATCTTCCTCTTGAGACGATTAGTCTTTAAACACGAGTTAGGCTCTGATACCACTTGTTGGACATATGACTCCATACACAAGAGTGGGGGAGGAGTAATTTTGGCTTAAAAAAAATCATTTGAGAAATTAGAGTTTAAAACCATTTTATTAAACAATTAATTAAATATGCATCAGAAATTCAAAGTAAAGGAAATAACTGGAAAATAAAAGACATAGGGAAAGAGAAATAACACCGAAGGATTATACAAGTTCATTCAAGAAGACCTAATCTTGTACCCAATAATTTTTCTTGAGAATGTCCACTAGAATTGTGATATTTTAGAAGGTTTTGCCCACGAACCCCCTTATACAAGGAAATGAAGTTTTTAGAATAACTTCTAACCAAACAACAAACAAGACTTAAAGCTGTCATCTCCAAACCAAACAAATATTTTCATAGGGTGGTATCAAACTAAGAAGAAAATTACAGTTGGCTATCCTATGATCTGAATTGATTTTTTACACATGTTGACCATGAAGCGAACTGATATTTTACCATACTCATCACAAACCTACTGATTTTTTACACCAGATTGAACTCAAAAACCAAGAGAGTCTACACGGGTTAATATACAACTAATAGAGATTATAACCAACCATAGCTCAAGAATATTTATGGAAATTCTCAATGGCTGATCTTCACGAATCAAAAGAGAGGTTTTTCTTCTTTGGAGAAACACACAAATCGAACCACGATTTCCTAAGATAACCGTCAATGCAAACAAGAGCTTTTAACTGCTTTAGATTGCAACTAAAATAAATACCTTATATAGATGAATTATACACTTAAGAGACATATTCACTCTTGGTAAATTTACAAATTTTCCTCACCCAAAACAATATAACTCCCTTAGACTGAACAAGACCATTCTTGAAGCGCTGTGGCTAAAATATGCGAGAAAATATGAGATATTTATAGAGGTGATGATAGAAATGAAAATTGAGATATTCATGTTTTATGGATATGAAAAAGTGATAGAGAAACTTTCTATTTATAGGGCAAGGCGTGGTATAAATTTAGAAACAATCAATGGGCCAAATCAATGCTCAAATTGATCAGGCAACCTAAATAATCGATTATTTAGGCCTAAAATTTAAGGTTTTGATATAGAGTTATCACCAATTATTAAGATAATTCCCAATCTCTTATAGACTCAACCAAGCATCGTCTTATCAATTAGGCGGACTATCTAATGAATTAGACATTTAGAAAAAAGGCTCCTAATTAATTAAACTCTATTCAATCAACTAGCTAGGCCTTAAAAACATATTTGGGTGGTTTAAATAAAATAATGAGAGACTTCTTAAGGTTTTTAGTGAGTGTGTGATTTCACCATAGTGTTTCCATAAATTCCCTTGTGTCTTTACATTACACAGGACACTCAGACGGACACGACCAGATAACCTTTCACATTTTCTCTTTTTCATACTTTGAAGCTTCAGGTATTTGTATCATTATATTTGGATTTAGAATCACACAAGAACCTAGAGTCTTATTGGTTGAGACTTGAGATATCTTCATTGTGATTACTATCATCTGGGAGTTTAAGAGATTGAACTACTGGAGATCCTTGAGACTTAAGCCTTCACTTAAGAGTCTTTGGACTATAGTGTTAACTTAAAATGGTTGTCTAGCTTGATTCGGAAGGATAGCTTGATTAATCATCATGTGCGTCTTTGTATGCTTGAGCTATCTTTAGCAGTTGCTTGACTTTAAATGTTATCATCATCAAAACTAAGCAGCTATTAGTTGACTTGCATCTTTTCTAAACATAAGCTTCACCATTTTGGATCACTTCTTGACTATAACTGCAAGCCCATAGATCCATAAATTACAAATTCTAAATCCAATCTACTAAAAACTATATCATACTTGATGCTTCCAACATCAGTTTCATAAATATTAATCCCCAACATCTTCTTTGCATTTTGAATTTGAAAACATTGCATGAGTTAAGCCTTAATTTGATAACCCTATTTTTTTCTTACATGGAGTTTTGGGTTTGGTGATGATGTTTTATAAGATTTCCTTGTATTTATTCAAAGATAAAATATAAAGACCATGAGTCTTACATCTAGCCTACTCCCCCATCCATAATTTTACCTCCTCGATACTAAATGGGCTTTTGAAGTAACACATTAGAAACATAGAAAATGTCTTCACCTTGAGGTCATCCTTTACATTTTCAACAACTGTGGGATTGGCTAACTATATGTTTACAAAACTAAGTCTCAACCTGATACGGTTCGTGTTTATACGATTGTGATAAATCTCTTTACCATTGAGAACGATGCTAATCGCTTTTGGTTCAATATTGGAAGAAATATACATAGGGTCTAAAAGAGGGTCTCATATGAATAAATTTCCTAGGTTAACCATGATCAAGCTCAAATATAATCCCAGAAATAAAAAGGGAATAAAATGAAATTATCTCAGGTTTAACTGCAGAAATCAATCGAAGAAGAACTAAATTGAACGAACGACTGAATTTGGAAGCCCCCGCTAACAAAGACGAAGAAATCAAAAGGTATGAAATTTTCTATGAAGAAGTCAAATGAAGAAAAGTAACAACTAGAATCATTATATGCAAAGTAACAACTAGAATCAACGACCACGATCTAATGAAAGTCCAAGGTATGGATCTATGTGCTTGCTGGTACAACTCCTGACGACTGTTAGATGATTTTGGTGACAATTGTCCAAACAAACTTTGATGTTGGCATCTGATCAAAGAATTTATCTCTAGCCTCATTAGTTAGAAGAGTCAAGTTCCACTTGAAGTGCTAAATCAATGTTGAATTAAAAAAAGGGAACTTGAAGCTCCAAAGTTGTTAAAGAGAGGAACCCCCACAATGTTTCTTTAAAGTCTCACTTATTGGATAAAACACCTGAAAATATTTTTATATGCATATTTAATTAATTACATACTTTTTAAATCAATTAACAAGGGACTTTTACACTAGTTAATCAATTATTATATTAGGGTTAATTGATTAAAACATTTGTGATGCCTCCAACCGATTAGAGACGCCTTTAATAGATTAATGATGGTGTAATTCATAAAATTTTCCATATTAGGTATGTTTAATTGATTAACAGCTATGGTTATTTGAATAAGATATTAAATACACCAATGGATCATTTTATTTTTGAGCCAATTATTTTTCTATGATTAGAGTACTTATCCTCATTCCATAACACGTCAATTTTCAAAATTGAAACTGTACTATCTCATTTTCTACTCTCATCTTCTCTGTTTTTTAATTCTTTACCAAAGTTGCCTTAGTGCCAAGAGAGTGAAAATACTTGTGAGATTTTGGCTATACTGGTGCTGTGGTACATTAGTTCTTATTCAAGAGTGTGATTCCCTTGAGTAATATCTCTGTTTGGTTATTGAAATTATAAGCTCTAATTGGTTTATAGACCATCTTATGTAAAATCTCTTATGTGTTATAATAAGGTTTGTGGGCATATCCTGTAAAACAACTAAGACATATTTAGTGGAATTTTAAAGAGGAAACTCTTAGGGATACTAGTAAGCTAAGTGGTGGACCGAACCTGTATAAATATCTAGTAAAATCTCACTAACTATATCTCTTTATATTTCTATCATTTATTTTTCCGTCCTCTCTAACTATTCTTTTTTCTATTCTCCGCTTCTTTATGAATGTTGGAATGATATAAACCAATTTATAAATAAAAGATTTTAAAAATTTTCAATTTTTGAATATCACAATTCACCTTCCCCCTCTTGTATTTGGAGTCACTTGGTCAACAAGTGGTATCAGAATCTAACTCATATCCCAAGAAGAAGGAGTGACTTCAGACAATTAACTAAATAAACTCTCATTCTTTAATGGATAAACGTATACTTTGTGAAAATAAAATATGAGATTTTGTTTACAAGGGATGGATTTTGATATTCGAAAAGTTGTAAGAAAACAGTCATTTTTTCACACACATCAAGTTGATGGTGTTGTGCTAAACAAAGAGGAAGATGATTGGACTAAAGAAGAAAGAGAGAAAATGTAGCAAAGTTTGAAATCTAAGACTATCATCACCATGGCTCTTAGTATTGGTGAGTGTTTATGTGTTTCTCTCTATGAGACTGCAAAAAATATGTGTAACACCCTTCAGGTTACACATGAAGGAATAATTGATGTGAAAAAGGGCAAGGATGAATACAATAAGCCATGAGTATAAACTATTCATAATGAAACTTGAAGAAAAAATTTATGACTTGCAAAAAAAAATCATTTTGATCGTGAATGACATGAGAACTCTGGGAAAAGTTTTTCAAAATAAGTACTTTGTTATAAATGTCCTTATATACTTAAACTACAGTTGACAACCTTAAATCACTACGATTTCTAAATCTAGGGATTCGTTATCCATGAATATGGCTACTCTATTTGGTAAATTGCAGGAACATGAGATGAATATGAAAAAAACTTGCATATGATGAGGAATGTGACAAGAAGAAGAAAACTCTAGCATTCGGGACTTGGGAAGAAAAATATTTTGACACCGATAAAGAAATGACACAAATATTTCAAAAATTAAGAAGATTAATGAATCACGAAAAGCAATGAGAAGAGAAACAAAAGAAAGAAGGAAGATTCTCATTTACTCCTACACGCTTTTAATGTGGAAATAATGGATACATAAGATCAAATTTCCCTTAGAACTAGAAAAGGAACCATAATAAGAGAAAACTTAGGAAACCTTAAAAAGAAGCTAAGAAATCATACATCGCCTTGTAAGACAATGATATGGATTCTTGAGATGATGAAGAAGCTAACATCTTTCTCGTGACAGATCATGAAGAAGAATAGGCAGCTTCACATTTCTCTTATATTGATTTATGTCATATTTGCAAGAAATTAAATAAAGAAACAAATACGTTAAAATATTTTTTATCCACCTCCAAATTAAATAAGAAATAGAAAATTTTAAATAAATGCACAATGTTTTAATTCCAAACCATTCCTCTTCTCACGAAGTCTTAGTTGAATGTACCAAGTGACATCAGTGTGATATTTTGAAAAATAAATATGATGATTTAAAAATACACTTGATAAATTCACTAAAGAAAGAGATAGCTGGAATATTATTATAGGTAGGCACAGAGCGACATATAATAAGGTCGATTTAGGTTATGAACCTATGAATAATATTAAAAACTTCCGTAATATATATAATGTGCATTAAACTCCCAATTGCAAATACCTCAAATTAAATTATTGTAATAAAAGAGGTCATATTAATTTATATATTTTCTTTATTAAAATTCATGAAAGTAAACATGGTTATCCTCTTTGTCATTTTTATGAAGTGCATCGTCAACAAAAATTGAGAAACATGTCTACTTCATCATATTTTTGCACTTATGATTCTCATGAGAATTTTAGTGAAAATATTTATCAAACTAACATTAGAAGACTCAAAATAATTTGGGTACCTAAAGTTAAGACCTACGTTTTTTTATGTAGAAATGCTTTTCAATAAAAATTCTATGTAGTACCTTGAAGGCAGTTATTCAAAGAATATGACTGGAGATAAATCTCGTTTCTATTTGTTTACTCATATAAAGGGAGGACATGTATCCTATGGTGACAACAATAATATAAATATCATTGGTAAGTTCCACAACTCAATAATTAAGGAGTTTTTTAGTTGATGGTTTAAATGATAATTTATTAAGTATTGTTCAATTATGTGAAAAACGTAACAATGTAACCTTTGATTCTTTTGGATGTATGATTATAAAATCAAAATAAAATCAAACCATATTTACTAGTTCAAGAAGTGGAATTACCTACACCATGAATTAAAAAAGAATTCCTTTAAATTGTCTTCGGAGTAATGATGATGAATCATGGTTATGGCATAGGAGAATAGCTCATATCCCATGGAGCACTTAAACAAGTTAGTCCGCAAGGACTTAGTAATTGATCTGACAAACTTAAATTTTTAAAAGAATCACTTATGTAAGGCGTTCCAAAAAGGTAAGCAAGTAAGGGTCACTTTTAAAGCGAAAAATATTATTTCTAAAAATTTACCCTTACAACTTTTGCATATGGATCTTTTTGCCCATCCAAAACCAAATGTTTTGGTGAAAATTTATATGTCGTTATAGTTTAGGATGACTACTCTTTATATAGCTAGACATTCTTATATTAGAAAATAGACACGTTTGCTGTCTTTTGAAAACTAGCCAAGTTTATCCAGAACGTAAAAGGATTAAGTATTGCATCAATCCGAAGTGATCTTGGTGGATAACTCTAAAATGAGGAATCCTAAATCTTTTGCAACACACAGTTTATACTCCACAAACACCCTAAAAAAATAGGATAATGGAGAGGAAAAATAGATCTCTCATGGAGCTAGTGAGGATGATGCTTAATGAGACAATTCTTCCTAAATACTCTTGGGTTGATGCATTAAGCAGAAGCCCTCCTATGAGTTATAAAAAGGAATAAATCTAAATATTCCTCACTTACATGTGTTTAATTTCAAATTCTTTATACTTACTAATGGAAAAGATAATCTTAGAAAACTTGACGCAAAAACTAATGAATGTGTATTCCTAGGATATTTCACTTCTAGTAAATCTTTTAGAGTTTTCAATAAAATAACTCTGACAATAGAAGAATCCTTCACGTTACCTTTGATCAGTCTAACTCCTAGTTTGTAGATGTAGAAGTTGATGATTGTGCAGGTATCTTGGAGAAAACATCTCATGAATATAAGTAGCAAGATGAAGAACAAGAAATAAATCAGAGACATGTAAGTGAGAAATATTTGGCTTTCTTATTTTGTATAATTCATAGGGCATAACCTTACTACATCAACTCAAAAGTATTTAGGAAGATATGTATAACTTATAGGGCGCTTGTTTTCTTCTTTTGTATAAGTCTCAGGACGACTTCTTACTATGTCAACTCAAATGCAAGACTTATTGCAAAACGATAAAATCAACATAAAGGTGTAGATTTCGATGAAACTTATGCCATTATAGCTAAATTAGAAGCCACAAGGATGATTTTAGCTTTCTCATGCATCATGGATTTCAAACTCTTCCAAATGGATGTAAAGAGTGTGTTGTTGAACTGATACATCCAGAAGGAAGTGTATGTTGATCAACCTTCCTGTTTTATAAATCCTACTTTTCCTAATCATATTTTCAAACTGAAAAAGGATCTTTATGATGTGAAGCAAGCTCCTAGAGCATGATATGATCACCTAAGCAAGTTTCTGCTTGAAAATAATTTTCAAAGAGGGAAAGTTGATAAGAAAATTTTTATTAATAAATATGAGCATGACATTTTATTAGTCCAAATTTAGGGTTAAATATGTTTTTAGTCCCTATAAATATCCCATAATCTAGTTTTAGTCCTTATAACATTTTTTGTTCAAAGAATGGTCCTCATAAAGTTTTTCGTCTCTATTTTTTGTCCCTACCGTCTATTCACTTAACATAATGGTCCTCAAGAATGTTGTGGTTTATACTAGAAAGAGTCAAAGAATCATGACTATCAATACAAAAGACATCAATGGGCCCAGAAAACAACCAAACGATCCAATTGTAATCACTAAAGAGGATACCTCAAAACAACCAATCAAGAGTGGAATGAAAAGTTGGGACGAAATTAAAAAAGGCTTGACTCAAAGAGGATAGAATTTGAAGTGTTGAAGTTTAAGTTGTATCTTAGTTATGCTATGTACTTAGTACTTTGTATTTTTATAATTCTACAAGCATTAAATTACTAAGTATTTTGGTTATGCTACAAACTATGAGCAGTGATTTCTATTTTGGTTATGCTACAATCTATGACCATGTATTTTGATTAATGAATCATTTTGAGTTTTTAGTTTTACATTTGCTGTCAAATTGTTTATCAAATCGTATGGTGCAACCTCTGTAACACCCCGTATTTTCCAATTATTAATTTAATTCGAATTTAAATTAATTATAGGGATTAATCGGTATTTTAATCGGATTAAATTGGAGAATTCAGATATAAGGTAATTGGGCCAATGTGTGATTAGTAAATGGGAGGTGCTAAGTGTTAGGCCTTTACTAAATTTATGTTCTATTTTTCATAAAAGAAGGAAAATAAAAGAAATTGGAAAATAGAAGAGCAAAAGAGGAGAAAGAGAAGAACGTGAAAAAGCTTTGGAAGAGGAAGAGGAAGAATCCAATAATTTGGCTAAGGTAAGGGGGGACTCTTCCGATTATCATCTTTTATCAGTTTGCAGATGCTAGAATTGAATTTGTGTATTGTTTGACTCAATTGGGATGTATGTTAGATTTTGGGGTTTTGAAGTTTAGGACTCAAATTCATAAATTTTATGCAATTGAATGTTTATGGATGATTGGTGATGTTAGATGGACTTATTGCTTGATAACTTTGTGTGTAATCTCTGAAATTAGCTCTGTAATTGTGTTATAATCGAACTGGTACAAATTGGATTGAGTGGAGGGGATTAAATGCTGTCAAAAAGTGAAGTTGTTGTTGCAGAAGGGTCGTAATCGGTTATGTAACCGGTTCCACTGCATGTGATTTCTGAAAATTTAAGTTTTTTGGGTTCCGTAATCGGTTACGCACGGGTCCGTAACCGATTACGTGTGAGAGGAAATAATAGCGAATAGAGTTATGTCAAGCGTAACCGGTTACGCTATTCCTGTAACCTGTTACACTGAAGGTTTTTTGAAAAAAATTAACATTTGCATGGACGTAACCGGTTACGCTATTCCTGTAACCGGTTATGCTGTAGCTTTTTGGAAAAAATTAATATATTCTAAAATCCATAACTTTCAAACCGTGTACCCGTTTTAAGCGCCGTTTCAAGCGTTGTAAAGCTAATGAAATGTTTTATATGATTAAATGGTTTGATGAGCGATGACTCGACTTTATTTTAAAACCCCGATTAAAATCCTTTGTGTTGTGTTTTATACATTGTGTGCATGAATTGGTTAATGTGACAATGTGGAGGTGTTTTGACAACATGATTTTAACGTGATATTGTCTTCGGTGTGAATTATGTATAATGTAATTGTTTGGATTATGTTGAGGTGTGAATACATTATCCATGATTGTTGCTCGGTGTTGAAATATGAATGTATTATTCGGTGTTGATGATTAGCATGCTATAGGTGGTACATGCAGTCACATTCATTTGGAGCTGTATCCTGGTGGTGTTTGGATCAGCGGTAGCTAATTCCCACTGTGTGGAATTAGTGAGTTGGCAGTAGCCGTATCCCGGTGGTGTATGGATCGGTGAGATGGGTTAATCCCATGATTGATACCACATGCATGTAGTTCATTGCATTAGTATGTATGCATTATTTAATGGAAGATTTCCAATGTTATGATGTGATGCGATTGATTTTATTTGGCGTGGTTGAGGAATGTTGTTGTAAATCTGAATATATTTTCAATTGGGTGAATAATATACTAATGATGTTTTATTATTTATGAGCTTATAACATTTGCTAATTGTGAATGAGACTCACCCTTACTATTGACATTTTTCAGATTGAGCATTAGTGACTTTGTGCTTTGGTGAGGATAGTTCGTAGAGTAGTTCTTTTAGTTACGTCATATCAGTGTCATGCTCTAGTCTTATAACATTGGGGAACGTTTGCTTTAGAGTTATTTTCATAAACTCTTGTTTTTAGTTGTTTGATTTATTCTGATTGGATTACGAGTCGATGACTCTTTGGTGATGAATATTAATCGTTTTGAGTTATTCAGATTTTGAAACTATTCCGCTGTGTTAAACATGTTTACCGAATAACGTCGTTTTATGTTCCTCCGAAAGGCATGATGTTATACCCCAAAATTTGCCCGCATCTTTTTTCAAGAAAACTCCAATCTAAAAATTAAGAGTCTCATATAATCATGGATTTTTATTTCAATAAATATCCTGACATGTGAAATACTTTGTTTTTAGAATTTTTCTTATACAGTATTTTGGCTTGCAGTTGAATTTATTCTTACGCAAACGCCAAATACTGTTTATTACTTCACACATGCTATTTATTTATTTACAGATAAATAGTACTGACACAATTGGTACAAAGTTAAATCTTTTGTAGGCGCAGAATCAGGAAACTCAGACTGTACTGGTAACAAGTAGATTATTATTATCTTTTGTTTCCCATTAATTTTTGTACTATATTCCATTATTTTCAAAATCTTTTCAAATCTCTTTTTCAAAAAATCAAATCCTAACTTTATTCTATACATCTCTCTTTTTCCCAACACTATCATACACTTTCTTTCAAATCTTACTTCCACTCAAATTTTCCTTTTGTACGGAATCACTTCATTCCCCAACGTCTCTATCCTTCTTTCCATTCTATAAATACCTCTCATTTTTCCATAAAAATCTCACATCAAATTCTAACTCATCTCTCAAATTTCTACTTCATATCCATCCTTTCTTCTTCCCCGACAAAATGGCGAAGTGGTGGGAAACGTGTTTTCTTATGGTCATCACCATTGCTACGGTGATCATGTCTTTTTTCTGTCTACATAGCCCGGAACACTGTGGACCTGGGATGCTTGCACTCCCAATCATCTACATGTTATTATTTGTAGCATGGGTTATTAATCGTCATTCTTAAAATTTGCCGTATTTCTTATTTCTTAAATGTACCGTTTATTCGTCGTACTGTTCAATATAGTATGTAATATTTGTACTGTCAGTATTAAATGTTGTACTATTTGTCATAATGTTGCTTAATTATTCAGATAATATTTTGTGTGTTTTCTGCCAGTCAAATATTCATTTTTCTGTGCATTAAATGATTTTCAGGGTTATTATCGGTAATTTTGCTCGCGTACAGTAAATATTAGTTATTTATTATGTCTGTGTTTTTAACAAGTCATGTAAATAAACTTTAATTTTTCACATAAAACAAAAAAACAACAAAAAGAAAATTAACTTTGACTGTTGATTTTTCACTCTAACTGCTACATTAATACCTGAACAGTCAGTTGACAGTCAAACTGCTGGCAGTACAATTCTCAGTATTTTGTACCATCAATCAAATCAATCTTTTACAATTCAAAATTCCAAGATTTTTGTCCTAGAAGTCTTCTGAATATCACATGATTAGCAGAGACTCAACATTGCACAAAAATCAGGTACGCTTAACTGTCTCCTACACAAACAGTCCCTGACTAGGGTTTTATTGTTTTTACAGGAGAAAGAAGTTTTTGAGACCTCAAATGGATTTCATGGACATCCATATATCTCAAAGTACCATCACACAAATTTTCAGACTTCAATTCACTCAGACGCACCGTCAGCAGCTCAAACAATCAACAGACGACCCATTTGACCAAAAAAGTCAACAGACAGTCAAAAATGAAATTTTTTGTCAACATCCATATTTTGTCAAAAGATTCATCATTTGATCAATGGATGATCATAATTCATCAAGGAAAGATCAAAAATCAACAAAACCCTAAGATTCAAAGGCAAGAGCATTGAAGAGAAGCAAGACTTGGTCAACAATTCAAAGGTTTTAATATAAAAAATCAAGAATTCAACAAAGGCAACTAAAGGCTTCTTGGCTTCAATTCTAAGCACAACATAGCCTATATAAAGGCTATAACACTTCACAAATGAAAGAGCACGAAATTAGAGCCAAACTTCTGCTTGTAACACACTTGTAATCACTTAAATTTTTCAAAGAAACTTGAAATTCGAATTTTAAGTTTAAGTCATTTTCAATACAAACTAAGCATTCAAACACCTTCCTTAAGCATCACTGAACATATTCCAATCATTTCCAAGTCTTGAAACTCACTGAACCAAGTACTACAGGTCACGATTGGTTCGAACTAAAATCAACTTGTATCTCATAATCCACGCATGCTTAGCAAGATGTAGACATATATTTGAACTTAGTTTGACATGTAGATCATTTCTGGAAGTTTAATTGAGTTTTGGATGCTTGTACACGAATCTACCATTTTAGGGTTTTCTAGTTCAAATTTAGGGACCTATCGCGCCTAATTTCTATGCACGTTTACCCCTGTTCGCTATTTTTGCAGATTTAGGGTTCATCAATTACAGCGCTTTTGCATAAAAGCGCTGTTAAAAGTGGTGTCTGGAGGTTGAAGACGAAGACGTGTCCTCACCCCATTGGTTCACACGCGCGCGTTTTTTTTAAATTTAATTTTTCTAATCTAGTGTGCTGCAGGTATATCACGTGTCACACGCCTTCAGGCCTTCCACCATCTGATTTCATTAATCTCCTCATCCAACGCTCTAGCCTTGCTAGTCCATGCTATAGACTCTATAACCCACCACATCTGATCACTGCTTATTTATTTTTCTATTTTATTTTAATTTTCTTGCAAAATTAATTAAAAATAGTTTCAAAAATCCAAAAAATACACAAAAAATATTTTTAAGTTTCTAAAATAATATTTTATTTTCTAACATAAAAATATTTTATTTTTCTTCATAATTTCAATATTTTGCATAATTAATTAGTTTATATTTATATATTTGCTTTTTAATTATTTTAACCAATCAAAAAATCATAAAAAATTTTGTTCTTCATATTAAATATTGTTTATATATTATAAGCTAATTTTGTACATATTTTGAATAATCTTCTCTTTAAGTGTTAATTATTTGTGTAATTATTTGCATAATTATGTGTTAATTAACTTAATAAATTTCAAATCAATTTCAAAAATTCAAAAAAAATTAGTTTTGTTTTAAAATTAATTAGCAAACATTTTGAACATATTTTGAACTTAATTTTTAGGTTTAAATTTTATTTCCATCTTTTCCTCATTTTAATTAAATTAATCATGCATTAATCATAATTAAAATAAATCATAAAAAATCCAAAAACATTTCTTTATTTTCTTGCTATTTAAATTCCTAGATAAATGTATAGGTTGTCAAATCTATGTAAATAGGCGTAGTTTAGATTTCATGCAAATCGATGTAATAGCGTAGATTTACTTTCCGCATTTTACATTTCCGCATTTTAAATTCCAGCCCATATAAACTGCGTGTATGTCAAAGATAAAATTGAACCGTTAGATCACTAACTCCAAAAGATAAAATATCTGAATTCAAACACAATCACACTTGCACCTCCTAAGGTAATCCCTTCTCATTCTTTTCAAAATCAAAGTCAAAATTCTACTGTTTCGAGTACAAAATCGAACCTTTTGTTTGTATCCGGTGAAAGGATAGATTTTTAAAGGAAATAGGATAAAGACCTTACAACTCAGGGTAGACCTCCTAATTTGCTTGCTCAAATCAAAACAAACAAAATTCTCATACTCTGTTGTTTTTCAAAATAAAACTTTCCAAAAAGACAATACTTTGTATATATCCAAACAAGGATCATTACGAAGTTAACGTTCTTTTTTTCAAAAAAACATCTTTTGAAAGATAAAAAACACTTTGTATACATCCGCACAAGGATCATTACAAATTCAATTTACAAAGGTATTTGAAACCACATATGAGCATTTTAAAGCAATTGAAAAGTGATCGAAAACAAGTGAGCTAAGCAAACTAAAGAGCCCATGGATAACCATGGATACAAAGGGTGCTAACACCTTCCCTTTGTATAACCTACCCCCTTACCCAGAATTTCTTAAAGGTCTTTTTTCTGTTTCTTTTATAAACCTTTCCTTAATTGGATAAAATAAAAGGTCGGTGGCGACTCTCTGAATTTTCAAAAATGCGAAAGCAGAAACAATAAAAAGAGTCAGTTCACGTATCTCTCCGCGAGAGGTATGGCCGAAAACGGAGGTCCACACATGACATGATTGAATGTTTTTATTTCTCTTGGAGTTGTAATGCCCTTGTACATGTTTCACTTTGAAATTACATTATTATTCCGCGGGGTTTAAAAGGGTGTTACAACCTCTGTATTGTTTGTCAATATTTAGGCAAAAGTATGTCAAAATTATAGGCTTAGGTATGTTTAAATTTAGGCAAATGTATGTCAAAAGTATGCCAAAGTATGTAAAATTGTTTGTCAAAATTTAGGCAAAAGTTTGTCAAAGTATGTGCAAATTTTGTCCATATTAGGCTTAATCTGACAATTTAAGCAAAAGTATGTCAAAATTTTAGCAAAACTTAAGCAAAGTATGTCAAAATTTAAGCAAAACTCTTTCAATTTAAGCAAAAGTATGTCAAAATTATAGATTCATTAAGTCAAATTCAACACAATTCCATTAAAAACACAGTGATTACATTCATCAAACAACCTTAGTTCAACAACTGCACTTAAATATTAGGTAGACATTAATCATAAGAGAAACTACAAAACAGAAAAACTTGATTTTTCTAGCATATGCCTTTGATTTCAATTTCGTCTACAACTTCATGTTCTTCTTCTTTGAATCTTCCTATAACTCCCTTAACAATTCAACAGTCTCCAAACCTTAAATTTGTTTACATCCACATGTTCAATACCGTTAACATATTATTCAACCAAATCTTCATCCCATATTAATAAATCACAAGTATTTTCACTCTGCCAAAATGGATATCTCTAGAAGAGTCTACATTTATTCTGACCATTCTTGCACATGTATGACACCATACGAGCTTCACAGCCACAATTCGACGAAATCTCATAGAGGACGAAGACATGTTGATGGTTTTCGTAGCACTTATTCTGGAATACAATATGACCGAAATTTTGATGATGACAAATTAGGTTTGCAAAGAAGACAACATCGATTATGACTAGATCTAGAAAAAATGAGGAATTATGTTACGTCTTGATTCGAAAAAATTTCTAAGTAATAATGATTTGTAAACTATTTGCACACGTCAAAATTAATTATTTTCCAATTATTTAAAAAAAAATTCCAGCTAATCGTCCACATAGGCATCTATTAAGTGAGATATACGGCATGGACTATAAATAAGGACGAAAAACTTTATGAGCATCATTCTCTAAATAAAAATGTTATAGGGACTACAACTAGTTTTTGGGTTATTTATAGGGATCAATAACATATTTAACCCTTCAAATTTATTTTGATGATATCATATTCGGTGCTAATAAAGAATCCTTGTGTAAGGACTTTTATGAGATGATGCAGAATGAATTCGACATGACCATGATGGGGGAGCTTTGGTATCTCATAGGCTTAGAAATCCATCAATCCAAAGAAGGCACATTTATCAATCAAGTCAAGTATTATAAATAACTACTGAAGAGATTCATCATGGATAAAGAAAATTCAATTTCAACTCCGATGAGTTAACCATGTAGCTTAGATAAAGATGATGAAAGAAATCCAGTTGAAGAAAGCAAGTATCGATATATAATCGACTATCTTCTTTACCTTACTGCATATTATCTTGATATCAAGTTTCTTGTGTGTCTTTGCGGTCGCTTTCAAACCAACCCCAGAGAATCACATCTCACAACATTAAAAGGAATTATGAGATATCTCACTTGCACTCCATAAATGGGTCTATGGTACCCCAAAAGAACAAATTATGCCTTAGTTGGGTATTCTGATTTAGATTTTTCTCATTATAAATTGGTTCAAAAAAGTACCAGCACTACATGTGACTTACTTGACAACCCTCTTATCTCATGACATATCAAGAAAAAAGAAAGTGTAGTGTTATCCACAATTGAGGCAGAATACATTATTGCGGGTAGTTGTTGTGCACAAGTTATATTGATGAAACATTAACTTAGTGATTACAGAGTTGATCTCGGAGTTGTCCCGATAAAATGCAACAACTCTAGCACCATAAACCTTTCAAAATCTGGTAATTCTCTCTCATACTAAACACATTGAGGTTAGGCACCATTTCATTTGGTATCACGTCGAAAAAGGGAATTGCATAATTGGGTTTGTATCCCTATCTAATCAATTAACAAATATTTTTACTAAACCTCTTCCTAAATAAAATTTTGTTTTTACTAAACCTCATCAAATCTCTGAGCCATATTGCTCCACCAATCCTCAACTTCCTTTTCCAGCATGTGACTACCAAACTGCACTCTCTAAGCATTGGTGCAATTCATGACCCGAAAAATCTTCTCAATCGCCTTCAACCAAGCTTGAGCTTTATCCGGTTCATGCTCTCCCTCAAAGGTAGGAGGATTGTTCCTCTGAAACTTCCCCAAGGCACGATACTCATCATCACCATTCCGATTTCCAGCATTAGCTTGAGGAATTTGACCAAGAGATCCAGCCAACATCCTCAATGCATCAGCAATGGCATCATCATTCCTCCCAGCAACCATTGTCCTACGACAACCAACAACCAAAACAAACAAAACAATATCGATCGTGTCAGATACACAAATCTAATACAACGGGAATAAAGACATTAACTACTATTGACCAACTGGTCGACCATGCTCTGATACCACTAATGTAACACCCCTTTTCTAACCCCAAATATATCATACAATCAAACAGAGTAAGCATGCATAAAGAAAAAAGGGCGCCACATGTTGATTTTCACCAAAACGAAAATCCCAAAACAACATACATACAACATCCATAATACGCAAAGATCATATTGTAACACAATTGTAACCTCATGTTCTCATACATTATGCATAAACGCTTGCGGAAAACAATTCGAATTGCTATTAAAGATTTCAATGAATATATCCCTGTAGCAACCTGCCTAAAAATTTATAGCTTAGAGAGTCGCCACCTATTCTACCAAGGCGAATAGGAAACCTACGCAGTTTAGAGATCAGGGTAAGATACTATATTCAGGTCGAGGGAAGGTGTTAGGCACCCTCAACCCTTTCCTAAAGGCTAACATCTCAAAGATAAAGGTTTATGGCGAGGCTTATAAAGAAAGGTGACAGAGAGTAATAAGAGTCAAAGGCTAATTATTTGAACATGATTAGAGTTTGGAAGAGGGGGACTCGCCTTGTTGCCAAGTGCCTACGTACCTCCTTATGGAGGACCAGAGTCTACGTAGTTCGGGGCAGGGTTGTACGCCTTAGAATTAGAAATTTGATTTGATATGGTTATTTGAAGGCTTTTGAATGGCATATCATAGTTTTGAATAAGGATGAAAATCCGTAGTTTGATATTGTAGTTTGAAAGGTTTGAAAAGTGTTTTGAAGTTTTAGATTTTGGGCGTACAACCCTGGTTTAATTTGTTACCATTAGTTACAATAATCAATAGGTTTGATTACCACAGCTAACGGATTGAAGGGAGGATTGCTAACCACTATAATCGATAGATTCAATTATCACGAATAGCAAATGTGCGTATTTTAATTATCGTTACCCCTCATAATCGATAGATTCGATTACAAATAATAACGAATTTGAATGAAGGGAAAATGCTAATCATCGTAACCAATAGCTTTGGTTAAAACCATTTAGCAAAATATATTGTTATTTTAATTTAATTTGATTAATTAAATAATTAATTGATTATTACCCACCGCGATCAATTGATTTAATCGAAGCGAATAATAAGTTAAATCTTATTATTGTGGCCAAATGGCCAGTAGGATTGGGCAAACCCTAATGGTTAATAAGGGTTGTTGCCATTTATAATCAAAATTAATTAAAATATATTAAATCGATTTAATCGGGAAAATAATCAAGAATATAATTCTAATACTAATTTCTAATTAGTATATATCCTAATCCTAATCAAATAAATAAAATTAACTTAAACATAATTAATTAATCTAACAATATAATTAAACAATAGAATAAAAAAACATATAATAAAACCTGGACAGCAATCTCGTGTGGCACTCCCTTGATGACCCATGGTGAGCCTTCAGTCCTTGGTACGTTAGATCAGGATTATTGGAGATCCTGTGGTGATGGTTGAAAGGCGTATAGTGTGCGTGTCTAGAGGAGATACACTGGATCTGCAGGTGATATTTGTTAGGGAAAATAGCTGAAAAATAATTGTAAGGGGTGAGGATCGAACTCACACCCTTTGGCTTACCCCCCACGCTTCTAACCAATACTGCTGCAGAGATGCTTTGTTATTATTACTATCCACAAAATTTAAATAGGGAATCAAAATTAAATGGAGAAAAGTCAAATGTGTCTGAACCGGGGCCCATGTATCCGCGTGTAGACCAATGAGAGAGGCTGAGAGTGCGTGGTCCTTTTGACTGGCCATTCACAGCGTGACATGCATGGTCAAAGAGTCTATTCCACTGTTCATCATCTTCACCAAATCCCAGCCAAACTTTTGCTACGAAATTCATACCATTTAGCCACGGTTTCCTACCCAGATTTCGTAGCTAATTCCTCCTTCCTAAAACTGCAAGAAAACACGTTAAACAAAGAAAAAGAAAGCCCAGATCTTCTTAATTTTTCGCCCTGATCACGAATATGACATTCATTTAGTCCAACACGCTCTGTAGACGTGAACCCGACGAGAATTTTAAGTTTGCCCTAACAATGATGAGCAACATTCTATGCGTTATGGCTTCGTACCCATGGTTCATACCTGTTCTAAACACAACCATAAACTCATATAAAGCAGTAGAATTAGTTGAAACGCACTGAAACATGATAAACAAAAACTCAAGAATGTATGAAAATTATATGAACGTGATACCAATGTCCTGCGCGTTATGAGACTTCGGGAACGGTTCTTTGTTACTGTATAATACCTGGGGAAGAGTTTGGAGCAATTTCTTGGACTTGAGGGAGGCTGCAACGAAGCTACACGGAATTTTTTTACTTGAAGTTCCCTTCACGTTTTTTTTTGTTATTTTAGAGGCTAGGGTTTTTTTCCTTTTGGTGGCTGCATACCTTCACTTTATATATGGGATAAATTAGGTCTAATCATATTGGTGCAAATCTTCTCGAATCGACATATTGCAATTTTAGGGAAAATCAACCTTTAAAACCTTCTAAAATTAGCCCAAACCCAATCTCCTCTTACAAATCCTCTCTTTCACGAAATTATATCAAATATATGGCATTTATGGGATTGAAGTGGATTGGAAAATAAAACTAAAACAAATCTTGCATATTTTCTTTATTTATTTTGACTTAAATTATATTTAAAATGAATAAAATTCACTAAAATCATAATAAAAATCATATAGTCGTGAGACTAAGTTTGGGGCTTCTTAGTGACCTTACAATCTGTTTTGGATCATAGCAAGATAGGCCCATTACTCCAAAATGTGAAATCCATCAATTAGGGCTTCATGTATTTCTCAAAAATCGACCAACTTGTGCGCATCGTATCACCTTCAATTTTAATCATATGAATGCATTCTAGGACTTTTTAGAAAGCTCAAAGAGTCCTCTAAATGACCTCTTTGGTTTCATATCAATTGAAGCTTCCATGCTCAAGTTATGAGCTTTGACTCAAAAGGTGTCTTTTGTTGACTTTTTGGAGTACCTATAATCTCTTTGACCATATCTCCCAAATGATGCATTTTTGGCCTTGGCTTGTGAGAGACAAAGTTGTAGAGAATCAAATTTCCTTCAAAATAGGCTTTGGTTGGGAAATTTTTGATGCTCCATGTGGAAGTTATGACCAGTCAAAGTTGCATTGACTTTCTCCTATAAAAAACCCTAATTTGAACCTTTGCATTCGTTCATTTCTGAGTTTTTATTGATGGATCATGATCAACCTCTGATCAAATGATGGATATGACCTCACATACTTGATGTTGACCAAAAATCTCGAAGTTTGACTGTATTTTGACTATAGTTGACTTTTAGGTCAACGTAATCGATTATTGATCATCTGAGCATTTGAATGGGAAATCCTCGAGATTGAAGCTTGATAATTGACATGGAGACACTTTGAGACATATGAGATACCTTGAGTTTCATTTGAGGCCTTGAATATTCACAATCCTTTGATGAAATGAAAACCCTAGCTTTGAGGCCCTCGATTAGGAGAGAGTGACCTGAATAAGCCTTTGAAACTTGAATTGAAGATGCATGGAGGAACCTTTGATTGAATATAGGAGGGAAAATTTTGGGGTATGACAGTTGCCCCTGTTCAATCTTCTTAAACCTGAAGAACCGGATAGGCACGTCTGCCTATCGTGATCTAAAGGTGGAAGATGATTGGACACTGAGAATGCCCCGAAATTTGCATTTGTTTGGGAAAAAGTTATGCGGGAGATGGGCTTAAAGATGCCATCCAAGGTGAATACCCCCCCTTTTTTAGAGTGCGAAGCATATTCTTTCGAAAGAACCACTTGCTTTGATTGTAGCACGGCCTAAAGAGGCAACCTGAATTTTATGCAATGGTATGATGCATGTGATGTATGATGCAATGAGCTTCTCAAAATAAATGAGAGCAATGTATGTATATGCATTATGTATGAATGAGATATGCAATTGAATGATGCATGACTGTTGGTTATGTTAGTTGAAGCACGTTAGTAATTTTGGAAAAGAAAAATAAAACCTTGTTTGTTATTGGTGAAATTTTGAAGAAGATCACTGCCAAGGGACTAACGTGATAAACCCAATTGAGGAACTCTTTAAAAAACCTTGTGATCAAGGAAGATAAATCCCTATTTGCTGCCGGAGATGATATTAAATAGCGAGAAGATTTGAAGGAGATCACTGCCAAGGGACTAACGTGATAAATGAATCCAGCTAGCAATAGCGAGGGCTCGCCGTTTGCTGTGTAGAAGATAGTTAGCTTGCTATAGTGCTAGCAAGCTTTTGCAGTTTGTAGGTAACCCACTTACTATAGTAGTAAGTCGTCGCGGTTGGTATACCCACTCACTATCGTAGTTTGAGTAAGTTTATCGTAGATGGTAGGGCCCACTTACTATAGTTCTAGTAAGTCGTCGCGGTCGGCCGTACCTACTTACTATCGTAGTTTCAGCAAGTTTATCGTAGATGGTGTGGCCCACTTACTATAGCTCTAGTAAGTCGTCGCAGTTAGCCATACCTACTTGCTATCGTAGTTGGAGTAAGCTTATCGTAGACGGTATGACCCACTTACTATAGGTCTAGTAAGTCGTCGTAGTTAGCCATACCCGCTTACTATCGTAGTTGGAGTAAGTTTATCGTAGATAGTGTGGCCCACTTACTATTGCTCTAGTAAGTCGTCGCTGTTGGTCACACCTACTTACTATCTTAGTTTCAGCAAGTTTATCACAGATGGTGTGGCCCACTTACTATTGGTCTAGTAAGTCGTCGCAGTTAGCCATACCTACTTGCTATCGTAGTTGGAGTAAGCTTATCGTAGATGGTATGACCCACTTACTATAATTCTAGTATGTCGTCGCAGTTAGTCATACCTGCTTACTATCGTAGTTTTGATTAATCCCCAAAAGGATCACTTGCTATGGCTCTAGCAGGCTCTCCTGCACCAATGGGATCCACTTGCCCCGGTTTGGACAAATTTACCTGCATAGAAGATTGTTTGCTTGTATGAAAAAGATTCTCTTGCTTGGAGACTCACGACTCGAGGGTTGGAAAAGATAGTATGTCAAATGTTTTACGACTCGTGGGTCGGAGACAATAGCGTGTCAAATGTTTTACAACTCGCGGGTCGGAAAACACACTTATCACAACACGAGGGTTGAAAACTCACGACTCGAGGGTCGGAATACACACCTATCACAACACGAGGGTTAGAACTCGGGTTTTTTTGTAGTATGAGGATGTCCTAGATGATATGTATATGCTGATGCGTATGTATATGTTTTATGAGTGAAATGAACAACAAGGTTGCTATTATCGGTAAGGTTACTGGGAAGCAGGTGGACAATGTGGTTTAGTATCAGAGCTTTGAATTGGATGTTTTGATGTATGGGATAATGCTTATGCTCATGCATATGTTGATTGATGTAATGAGTGGAACGAAATAATGTCTTCTATAAGACTACCTGAAAAGAGTTTCTGGAATGGATATGAAAATTTGTCTTAAAGAAGACTACCTGAAAAGGTTCTTAGCAAAGGATGAGGAATGTCTTAAAGAAGACTGTCTGGAAAGGCTGAAAAAATGTCTTAAAAGACTACCTAGAAAGGTTCTTGGAAAGGATAATGGATGTCTTAGAAAAGACTACTTGGAAAAGTTCTTAGAATATCTTGAAGAAGACTACCCGAAGAGATTCCTGAAAAGGATGCCAAATTGCTTTGAAAATGACTACCTGAAAAGGTACTTAGAACAAGAATGTCTCGAAGAAGATTACCTGAAAAGGGGCTTAGAAAAAGAATGTCTTGAGGAAGACTACCTGAAAAGGTTCTTGGAAATGACTATGATCGTCTTAAAGAAGACTATATGAAAAGGTTCTTAGAGAATAACGTCTTAAAGAAGACTACCTAACAAGGCATGGTGTAATGTATCAACCAATGTATGTAATGCATGATTTATGTATTTGCATAATGCCCTAATGATAGGTTGTTGATAACCAAGCGGATATAGTTTGCTAATGTTGTAAGATTGTTGGATGCTAGCGCGATTTCCCAATAACTGTTTCTTGAACTTTGAAGATTGTAGTTAGGAGAAAGATTGATTCGAGGTTGTAAAGTATGAAGACGCCTTTTCCTCTTGTTGTGCGTCTTATGGGTTTAATATCCATTGCCCCAATATTTTCGTGGAAAAGATGCTTATGAGGGAAGTGCCCCAGGAAATAACCTTGTCATATGCTTTGACGTTTAGATTGAAGGGTATACCCTTGATTTCCAGGATATGGAGGGTCATCCATGGTGTTCTATCCTTCTAAATTTCTCCTATGTTTGGCATGCCCCTGATTGAGATTGCTTCGAGATGTAACCCAAGTCAATTGAACCTTAGGAAGAATGCCCCTAGTTAATAGGATGTTTGGTTGTATGCCTATGTTTAGGAAAACCCTCTAGACGTGGTTTCCCCATTCAAGAGTCTTTATCAGAAATGATCACCTTTGTGCTAAGTGTATATTCGTAGATGGTGTTGTACCCTTTGAGAAGTAACTTCAATGCAATGCAAATGCAAGTTTTGAAATCGAGGTCCGTCATGAATTAAGACTGAATGATTAGAAATGAATGTTTGAAGAAATGTAGTGATTAGAAATAGTTTTAACAAACTTTAGGAGTCAGTATAACAAATCCTGCTTAATATGCTTTCGTAGTTAACCTTGCCTCAATTAGGACTTTTGAATGTTGTAACTTGGCTTGGTTCAAGGTTTAAGAAACAACGGATATAAGGCTCAAAATTTATGTAACCCACCCATTTCTCCTTGATGTTCTCCATGTCCTAAACATTCGCTTAATCCAATGAACGTGCTTTGTTTGTAAGAGAATCGTTTCAGTTTTAATGTTGAGCAGAAGCCTTAGTAGGGATCCAAGCACCGATGAAAAATGTTGTAAAGACCCAAGCATTGATGTGAAGCTTTGATGGTTTAGCAGTCACAAGACTATCCTTTGTATTTCGCTTTTATCCCTTATTTTTGCATGAATCAATTCCTTTGAATGTGATCCATCGGGATGCCCTAATTTTTGCCTAAGTCATTTTCCTAAGATTTTTCATTTTGACTTAGCGGGCGTTTTTCTTTTGAATGCTCTTTTGATATTTGATCCTTGTATGTTGAATATTGAATATTGTGACTGCCATGTTTGTTTTTGATTTGTAAGCTTCGAATTTGATACTTCCTCGATCTTGAATGATGTATTGAGGAAGAAGATGTTGTGAATGTCATCTCCATTGCTCCCTCAATCTTGGATGAACGCGAGGAAGAACATATGCTTGAACCTTTGCTTGAATTGATTGATTCTCTTGACAACCAAAATACACCATTGAATTAATCGAAATCTACCCTGCCCCTGGTTAAAATCAAGGTTTAATTGAAAAAGTAGAAACAAACTCCAACTCCTGGCTCGAGGGGGTAACGAGGGATTAACATCCTTATTTCTCCACTGTTTGGGGATTGAAACAATGCCTGTACATCCTCGGCTCGGTCTTACCTTGAAAGCATATGTTTAGTTGGACTTAGTTATTTGTGTTCGTCATTCTCCCTCAAGTTTGTTAATAATTGGGAGTGATAATTTGAAACAGAAAGTCGTAGTGATGCAAAAGCGGAGCGAAAGAATTGATTTCAAAACATGCATGATTATTTTATTGAATTACTATTCGAAAGGTACAACGTTTTACATCAAATAGCATTTTGTGATCGTAGGAATTACAACTAGAAAGATAAACCTATTAATCCTAAGGGCAATCTCCCTTGTGAGTCCGTTGACCTTGCTTTACTCCTTAGTTCCTAAACTTGTAGAAGTAAAAGGGTAATCTCGAATTCTCCTTGGGCACGTCAAACCTGTCGAAAAAAATTGTAAGCGGTGGGTTTTCGTCGTATCGGAACTTCATGAGTTTCCTTTGACTGAACCTCTTTTGCCCTTTTTTTTTCTAAGGATAGCACCACACCATTTGCAGCCTTCAATGTTTGTAGATTGATAGAAAAACCTATGGCCTTTTTGCCCCTTGGTATGGAGTTAGCATATGTCGCATTCCCTCCATCGTAGTTACGCATTTTTGTTCAGGGTATTGCCCTAGTTGGATTAACCCTTGCCCCCAGGTTATCGTAGAGCGTCCTTGTAACTTTGATATGTTCTAAGATGAACCCCTTTATGACTAGATACCTCTTAAGTGTATCTATGAGGGAACTCCTTTGTTGAACTAATCCTTGCTCGATGATAACCTTTGATGTATTTATGATCCTGTTACGACAAGGCATGGAAATGCGGCTGGCACGGTGATAGCTTATCTTCCTTTCTCCATAGTTGATGATCCTTTTATTTTTCTCCATGAGTTTCAGGAAACCGGCTAGCACAGTGAGTATGGATGCGGGTGAAGATGGAAATGCAAATGTGTATGTAAATGTATGAATGCCTGAAAATGCGAATGCGTGCGTATGCAAAGGACTCCTTTATTATTTGTATATTATGACTCCTTGTATGTAATGCAATGCGGACGTGCGATAGATATAATCCTAAGGATAGCCTATGCGGGTTTAGGGATCACATTAGACTCTAATGAAACATTTGCGAGCTAGATATTATGACACGTTAATGGGAATAGATTAGGAAGTGCGTGGGAAGTAGCAGCTGATGACCGTTCAAGACGGTCACCAAGTCTCATGACCTTCGAGAGGTCGTTCGACGTGTACTTACGAAACTGTCCCTCGTGGGAAGGTTCTCTATGTGGAACGCATCCTATCTAAGGACGATATCGGGTGAAGAGAAATCCCTACAGGCTAGGGATGAAAGATGTATAAACGGAAATCCAAACCCTACAAGTTAGGGGTATACGGGAATAAGCACGGGATGACCGTTCTAGACAGTCACTAGATCTCATGGCCATCGAGAGTCCAATCGACATGCGTTAATGAAGATGTCCTTCGTGGGAAGGACACGTGGTTGTAAAAATACAAAGATGTAAAAGGAAAATCCCTACGGGCTAGGGAGTGCATAGGAGTAAGCATGGGGTGACCGTTCGAGACAGTCACTAGATCTCATGGCCATCGAGAGGCCAATCGACGTATGCTAACAAAGGTGTCCTTCGTACGAAGGACACGATTTTAAGAATAGGATCCCTATAGGCTAGGGAATACGTAGGGGTACCTGCAAAATTGAAACGCATAGATACTCGAAGCAAATAAATTGCAAACATATAATAAGTACATAAGCCCAAAAGTCCTAGGTTCATAGGTTCGACGTAGCGGCTCTTGGGAGCCAACCTTTTTATAGGGGAGTTCTAGAAGGTCTCATGGGGTCGTTCGTAGCCTCCGAGACTTTTTGTCTCTTCGGATTTTAGAACAACTCATTTTATCCATGAGGTTCGAATTTTTGGGGTAGGTTCTCGGAGAGATCAGCCAAGTATCCAGTCCTGCCCTCAACAAAGTCAAGCCTCGTTTTGGACATTTCCGAATACTCAACCCACTCCGAGTGGAGTTATCAATGAGACTCGTAGGCGATTCATGTCCCCTATAGATCTCAAAGTTAACTCCCACACTTAGGGTTTTAACATTACATAATATGCCAGCAGTGTATATAAAAATATAACAATTAGGCAATTAAATATAAATATATTAACATAAACAATTAAATATAAACACATTATAAACAATTAAATATTTGTTTTTTAGATAAAAAACATATAAACAAAATTTTTTTTTAAAAAAATAAAAAAATAACTACAAACCCTAAAAAAAGCGAATTAGCCGAACCCTAAAAAGTTGTCAAACCTAAACCCTGCCAAAACCTAAAACCTATAGGAGCATAGTATTCACCATTTAAGTTATCCCCAGCAGAGTCGCCAGCTGTAGCAACCTGCCTAAAAATTTATAGCTTAGAGAGTCGCCACCTATTCTACCAAGGCGAATAGGAAACCTACGCAGTTTAGAGATCAGGGTAAGATACTATATTCAGGTCGAGGGAAGGTGTTAGGCACCCTCAACCCTTTCCTAAAGGCTAACATCTCAAAGATAAAGGTTTATGGCGAGGCTTATAAAGAAAGGTGACAGAGAGTAATAAGAGTCAAAGGCTAATTATTTGAACATGATTAGAGTTTGGAAGAGGGGGACTCGCCTTGTTGCCAAGTGCCTACGTACCTCCTTATGGAGGATCAGAGTCTACGTAGTTCGGGGCAGGGTTGTACGCCTTAGAAATAGAAATTTGATTTGATATGGTTATTTGAAGGCTTTTGAATGGCATATCATAGTTTTGAATAAGGATGAAAATCCGTAGTTTGATATTGTAGTTTGAAAGGTTTGAAAAGTGTTTTGAAGTTTTAGATTTTGGGCGTACAACCCTGGTTTAATTTGTTACCATTAGTTACAATAATCAATAGGTTTTGAATTGAAGATGCATGGAGGAACCTTTGATTGAATATAGGAGGGAAAATTTTGGGGTATGACAATCCCATACTATATTCATCTACCAAATTCAAATAACATCAATATCTTTGTTACTTGAACATTACAATACTAGGCTACAACGGCCTTTAATCAACATATCCAAAAGTTATCACATACACCCAATATTCAATAAAACATAGAAAATAGCAATATTCAAACATGAACATAAGTCTAAGAAAACCCCCAAGTGTTACATGATCAGAGCATATGACTCTCTACCTAATCAAAACAAAACCTCGGAGCTCTTCGGCTAAGCCATGAATCAAGCAACTACTCTTCTGAACCTGCACGTTACCAACCAAGGGTAACATTCAAACAGAAGGGTGAGAATTCAATTTCTCAAAACATGTATTTATCTCCAATATAAAGTTAACATGTTCAATACAATTAATCATCACAATTAATTCACAGCCTCATATATTGACAATTTACATATATACACATATATCACTCATACATGTATATATTTCACATTTCACATCAAATATGTATTAATCACATATATCTCATTCTCATCACATTCTCTAATTCATATAAAATAATTCATCATTCCACATACATGCATATCAATCAAATTCGCTTCCACACATTCATACCACATAATCACACATAACAACATTTCACACCGACACGTGCGACTCTACGCGATATGCATGTGGATCCCTCCGTTATCATTTCCGGTCATGCCGATTGTCATTCTCTCTAGACTAGATAACCACCTCAAAGCCCCATACTCGTTAAGCTTTCAAACCCCATACTCGTTAGGTTTGGGACAAGTAAATAACCTTCGCGAGATTACCCAACATTGCCACTTTCAAAGACTCATGCTTGTGTACGTGTGCAACAAAACAAGACTCATGCATTTAAGACGATCTCTCTATCTCTTAAACTACACAATCACATCTTTCCAACTTTGCACATCATTACACAACATGACATTCCACCAATATCAAACATCAATTAGCATTTAGCAATCAATCACATAATACACGGTTATCATATCACATAATGCATCCATGAACGTTGATCATTAACAACTCATCCATAACATACATCCATAATGGAATATTATTCGCAATTATCATCATAAATAATCAAACAAGTTCCAATCCATCCTATTCTATTATATAGACAATTATTTAAGCTTCAATATGCTTCAAACGGCACCTAAAAAGGAGTTACGGATCAAAAGTTATGACATTTTAAAGTTTGGAAAATTCTGCCTACAGCAGGGTCCGCTCAGCGGCCATCTAGCGGGCTTTACAGTAACTTTCAGTCTTCGCAGCTCCGCTTAGCGGCCAGAGTCCCCGCTTAGCGGCCGTGCGATTGTGCATAAAAACTCAGCAACATACAGAACTGTGAAACCACACACCCACCACTCCAAATCACTTCCAAACATCAATAAACATCAAATACAACCAGTATTCATCATTATTGAACAACATATATATCATCAAAATCATGTTTAATCATGTAAATCCATAGAAATAGAATAGAAATTAGGGTTCATACATTTCTCATGAAATAGCAAAGAATGAAGAGATTCACACAACACAAACATTACCCAATCATAGATTCTACAAGAACTTGTATTCAAACCCTTACCTCTAACTCTCAATCCACCCTCTTCAAGAATCTACAAATTCCTTCTCCTTCTCTTCTATGTTCTTCTTCTCTTCTTTCTATCTTTTTCCTCTTTTATTTCTAATTAGGTTATGACATAACATTCTCTCCTAACTCTCATTATTTCATTGGGCTTAACCCACCTAATACTCTTTCTCACTCAACTAAGCCCATTTAACTAATTTCTAATAAAATTCTACCATTTATTAATTAGCTAAATAACATATTACCACCCAATTAAATAATTATCACTCAAACAATAATTAAATAAAACACACAAACAATTATCAAATATCAAATAATCCTAATTAATTAAATCTAATAAAAATAGGGTGTTACAGGAGGGGGATGGAACCACTTGATGCCAGAACTCGCCCCCGAACCAGACTAAACCGGTGGTATAAAGCAAAAAAAAAAACTAAAACAAATCAAATCCCTAATTTACAAATTTGTATCAATTTACAAATGGAATCAAATTAATTTGAATAAAAAATGTGAATTAACTTAAATATATTTCCTAAATCAATGTATTTCTAAGGCTATAAAAACTAAAATCTAACTAAGAAATTAGGGAGAGAAAGAAAAATCCAAAAGTGAAATCCTAGTTGTTGCGATCCCCATACCCTCACCAAAGCTCTTAGATATCCTTTTGTAGTTTAGGGTTTCACAACTGAAACCCTAATTGCTTCAGAGCTAAATCACGAGAAGGAACAATTTTTGCGTAAAAGATTCATCAAGTGGACGATAATTCTAAAAACACTTAGCTTTTAGGTTGTTGATTGTATCATGTTTGGTGTTTAATTGTATGTTTTGGGGTTTAATTTGGGATTTCGAATTTCTATTGGGGTTAGGGTTTTTCATGGAAACCTAGAGTTCTTAGGGTTCCTAGATAGGGTTAGGAATCAAAGGATTGTATGTTGCTGGGTTGTTAGCGTTCTTCATAAGGGCTAGGGTTCATAGGGTTTGTTGAAGATCTGGGTTGGGTTGGACGAAGATGATGAAGATCTGGGTTGAGGAGGGTTTGAAAGTTCGAGTTCCACGATTGGAGTTCAATCGAAAACTGGGTTCTTGGGCCGTTTTGGAAGGTGGTTAAGGATGGAGCCACCGGCCAGGGTGATTTCAGGCCGGTGGTGGCGATTTCCGCTGAGGGTTTAAGAGAGAAATAGAGAGAAGCGAGAGATTAAAGGGAGAGAAAGAAAGAAAAATGAGGAAAAAGAAAGGAAAATGAGTATATCCCCTCCGTTCCGTTCATGTGTGGGTGTTCCTTCGCGCACCTTAGTCAAACTTTCAATGTCATCCATCCCTTTTAGTTACTCTTGATCAACGCCCTAAAATTCTTATCCGAAACCCTCAGATCAAAATCTAACGATCATGGTTACGTCAGACGACCATAGACCTTGAGCCATGCATCCATCTGATCCAAAACGGATCATGGATGTTCATTTGGGCCTCATTTCTCTTCGTTTTACACCCGACCCATTTTATCATTCTAAACCTTTTGAAAAAACACCCCCTGCAACATTCTGGACCCTAAATATACGTTTGGGCTAGATTCTTTTACTATTAGACACCCCTTAATTTACTTTATTAAACTAAAACGCGCCTCCTCTAATTTTAAATAAATAATTAGAATTAATTAATTTTTATTTTTATTGAATGATTTTTTGTTTATTTGATCAATTAATATATGAACAATATTTCATAATATCAAATTAGATAATAATATATATAATAATTGAATGAATGTTATTATAATAATTGAAATAATTGATATTGATCGTTAGACTCTTCCTAATCACTAATTTTATTTTATTTATATTTATTGAAATTATTCAATTCATATTCTCATAATTATATTAATTATTTGAACTACTAACCAATTCTAAATCTTTTTTGACATAATCAATTTCAACTTTCTTTTACAAAAAAAAAAGGATTGTATATTTATTTTCAAACGAGACATTTTTCTACGTGTCTTTCAAAAAAATTCATACAATCCCATAAAATACAACTAACCAACAACTTTGATACAAACTACGGTACCCTGACTTTCTCATTGCATTAGAGGATACGTAGGCATAGGATTTCGAAACCCAAGCGAGTATAACCTTAAAAAACTAACATTAGCCCGTTTCTTTTTAATATTAATAAAATCCTAATTTCCTATAAAACTTAAGGTATAGATAAACTTACGTTTACCGTATCTTCAATTTAAAAGATGAAGGGTGCCTAACACCTTCCCCCCGTTTAACCGACTCGCGAACGTAGAATCTATGAACATTATGGTAATCCATTTAATTCCATTCCCTTAGGATAAAAATAAATGGTGGCGACTCTTTTCTTAAAATTTAAATCCGGTTACTACACACGTAGGCAGGCAACTAGAGAGAATCTTTGCTGCAATGTGGCTGTCGGGGGGGTGTGCTTGAAGGAATATGGAAATTACAAGGGGGGTTACAAAAAAAACTTTACCAGGGGCTAAAATCAAATGTCGCTAATATTACAGAAGAGTGTTGTATATTTAAACTTAAAAAGGGGGAGAATGTGGATCTAGTGCTTACAAGTACATCAGTCTACAGTTGTTAGGTGATCATGCTAATTTTCATGATGAAAACACCTAAGGTCAAACGACATTCAGTGAAGTCTTTGGTGATCATTTTCCAACAAAATCTCAGGACGACTTATGATCAATAAAGCTATATCAAGCCTTATTATTCATAAGAGTTAAGTTTCAATTGAATTCCTAAATCAATATTGAATCAAGTAAGGGAACTTGAAGTTCCAAAGTTTTGAAAGGTATGAAGTGTGAAAGATCGCACGGTCCAGGACTTAGTGTGTCTAAGTGATTATTTTAATGTAAAGCAATAATAGTAAATCTTGAGATACTAAAGAAGCACACACACACACACACACACACACAAAGTTGTTTTAAAGCCACTATTATTTGATAAAAACCCTGAAAATATTTGTATATGCATCCTTAATTGATTATTGACTTGTTTAATCAATTAGGAGGAAATTACACAAGTTCATAAATTACTAGATTAAGGTTAATCGATTTCATATTAGGGTTGTCTAATCGATTAACAACTAGGTTTAATCAATTAAGATATTAAAAATTTCCATGGATCATTTCCTTTTTGAGCCAATTATTTTCATATAATTGGAGGACTTTTCCCCTATTCCATAATATACCAGTATTCAAAAATGAAACTCTATTATCTCATTTTCTACTCTCTTTTTCTCTATTTTTTTTTTTAAATTTTCACCACAGTTGCTTAGTTTCAAGAGAGTGAAACATACTTATTAGATTTTAGTTGTATTGGTGTTGTGTTGCATTTTTTCTTATTCAAGAGTGTGACTTTCTTGAGTGATATTTTTGTTTGGTTCTCGAGATTAGTCTATGAAATCTATGTTTTATTTTTGAGATTAGCCAATTAAAATCTCTGTTTTGTTCGTGATCTTAGCCTATTAATAGTACTGTTTGGTTTGATGATTAGACTTTGTAAAATCTATCATGCGTTGTAATGAGGTTCGTGGATATATCTTGTTAAAAGCTCAAGGCATATTTTATTTGAACTCTCAAGAGGAAACTCCTGGGAACATGAGCAGGTCAAGTGGTAGACCGAACTTGTATAAATTTCGGGTGTCAACTCTCTAACTCTATCTCTTTATTTTCTATCAATTATTTTTTCTTCCCGCTCTAATTCCTGTTCCTCTCTATTCTTCTCTAATTTATCTCTTTTGGGCTAATGTAAACCAAGTTTAAATAAAATATTTTTTTTATTTTTGAATATCACAATTCACCCCTCCGTCTCTCGTGTTTGGAGTTAATTTGCCAACACAAGGAGTCCATCCAATGATTTAAATCGCATCTTGAAATAGTAACTGCACTTGAATATGCATAGGCACACCGCCATCTTTTTCTTTAGGCGTGTGGGACTCATGGAAGCCAACATCGTAAAATAGTTCATCTTCAATTGTATGCATTTAATGCATATGTTACCTAAAACAACTACTCTCATTAATCAAGGAGTCTCCGCTCAATGGATAAAGTCACATCGGTTCATGCTTATGGGCCTACCGCTCTCGAGGGCTTCCTCATGCTGTTGTAGGAGTATGTGTCCTATTCACTCCAAGTCACTGGATCTTAATCCAGTGGCGGATCTATAGGGGTGCGGGTAGGTGCAGCTGCACCCCTCACTTTTAAAAAAAATAAAAATTTAATAACGTAAACAAGGTCGGTTTGAACAAATTAAAAACAAAACTTTGAAGTAGTAGCTATTATTACACTAATTGTCTAACATTCTATCTCAATAAGTTAACGCTTCAAATTTTTACTTTTTATTTTGCACAATTCCATATGCTACAACTTCTACACGACACTGTTACATCTTCATCTTCCAAAGAAACTTCTAAACTATAGTTTTTGCAAAACTTTTTCTTTTCTTCCTTTTCCACAAATAAAAAAGCAAGCAAAGCTATCAATTATTTCTACGGCGACGACGATAAAAAAATTGTTTGTTCACAGCTTCAACAGTGACAACGGTTTCGAGTTTGACAACAACAGCTTCGACTTCGACAACCACTTCAACAGCTTCGACTTTGTCTTTGTTTACGGTTTCGACTTCGACTTTGATAACAACTACAACTTCAGCTTTATTTACGGTTCGTTCACTGATATTCTTATTATAAAGTGTTCTTCATTCATGAACAAACAGTGACAACTTTTTTCATGGCTTATTCATGGCTTTAAGATTTTGCATTTAAAGTTTGTGTTATCTTTTACTTTCATGAACAAACAAAATATTGCTTCCTGATTTACTTTAATAATTTCAATTCTAAATTGGTTTTATGTGATGATGTGTTTTCTACCTATAAACTATAAATTTAATGTTTGATATTTTAAATGCTAAATTAAATTTTAGTTTGATTTTTAGATTTTATTATATTTAATTTAAGTGTGAATGTGTGATTGATTATTTAAAAAGTGAGATTGATTATTTGTGTATTTTTTAGGAGCTATATAATGCTCAAACATAAGAAAATCGATGCATTTTTCAAAAGGAAAATTTCCGATGAAAATGAAAATTGTATAGCTTCAACATCGACACTTGAGGAGCGAGCTTTCGGTGATCAAACAATTCAAGTTCAACCAAATGATCAACCTCACAAGATTCAAAAAGTCACCATGGAAGAATTTGATATCAATTGTTTAGAACGTGATCCCGGTAAACGTCTCCAAATTTGGGAATATCCAGTAAATCAAAGAGATGAAGTTCGAAGAGATTATCTTAATTGGGGTCCCTATCAATGCCAATTAGAAAAGTATCCCTTTAATGGAGATAAATATCCAAGACGATTTCAAGCATCTTGGTTTAAAATGTTCCCTTCATGGCTAGAGTATTCTCCAACTAATGATGCTGCTTATTGTTTACTTTGTTACTTGTTTTGTAAAAAACCAAGTGGGCATCCCGGAGCTGACGTCTTTACTAGAAAGGGATTTAAAGCATGGAGAAAGGTCAATTTCGGAAAGAAATGTGCTTTTCTTATTCATATTGGAGATAGTCCTTGTTCCCCTCACAATAATGCTTTGAAATCTTCTCAAGACTTGTTCAATCAATCAATTCACATCAGAAATGTTTTTAATGTGCAGTGTGCCGATCAAGTCATCCAAAATAGACTTCGTCTCAAGAGCTCTATTGATTCTATTCGTTGGCTCGCATTTCAAGCTTGTTCTTTTAGAGGCCATGATGAATCACTTGGATCGAAAAATAGAGGTAACTTTCTTGAAATGGTAAAACTCTTAGCATCATACAATGATGAACTTGCAAAAGTTGTATTAGAGAATGCTCCATATAATTCAAAGTATACCTCTCATTCAATTCAAAAGGAAATTTTGCATATCATATCTAGTAAAGCGAAAAGTTATATTCGAGAAGAGATTGAGGATTCTAAATTTTGCATAATTGTTGATGAATCGCGTGATGAATCTTTGAGGGAGCAAATGGCTATTATCTTGAGGTTTGTGGATAAAAATGGGTGTATTCAAGATCGATTTTTTGAGCTTGTGCATGTTAAAGACACTATGGCGATCACTCTTAAAAATGCAATTTGTGATGTTCTTTCTCGACATGGTCTAAATGTTTCAGATATTCGTGGGCAGGGGTATGATGGTGCTAGTAATATGAGAGGGGAGTGGAATGGATTGCAGGCACTATTTCTCAAGGATTGTCCTTATGCCTATTACATACATTGTTTTGCACATAGATTACAACTTGTTTTGGTTGCTGCTTCAAGAGAAGTTTTTACTGTTCATGATTTCTTTTCACACTTGACTCTTATTGACAATGTTGTATGTTCCTCTAGTAAGCGCCATGATGAATTGCAAGATGCCATATTAGAGGAGATTTCAAATTTGCTAGAGATTGGTGAGCTTGATAGTGGTAAAGGACAAAATCAAATTGGCACTTTGAAACGAGCCGGAGATACACGGAGCTCACATTTCTCTTCTGTTCGTAGTATGATAGATTTGCATAATCCAACTTGTGTGGTTCTTAAGGATATTAGAAAAAATGGAAGAAGTTATGCGACACGTGGGGATGCTAATGCTGGTTATAAGTTTATGAAATCATTTGAGTTCACATTAATTTTGCACATGATGAGAGAGCTTATGGGAATTACAGATCGTTTGTGTCAAGTTTTACAAAAGAAATCTCAAGATATACTTAATGCTATGCAGTTAGTCTCCACTACAAAGACATTAATTCAAAAGTTGAGAGATGATGGGTGGGATGATTTATTGAAAGATGTGATATTGTTTTGTGAAGAACATGATATTGATTCCCCTGATTGTAATGCTGTTTATATAGAGCGTGATGGTTGTGCACGTCATCAAATGGATCACATCACAGTGGGTCAACATTTTAGAGTGAATCTCTTTTGTGTTACAATTGATCAACAACTACAGGAATTGAATCATAGATTTTGTGAGCAAACAATGGAGCTTTTAAGTCTAAGCAATAGTTTGGTTCCTAAGGATATTTACAAAGCATTTGATATGAATAATATATGTGCTCTTGTAAATAAATTCTATCCTACGGATTTTAGTGAGCATGAGAAAATTAGTTTGAGATATCAACTTCAACACTTTCATCTTGATGTTGTTGGTCATCCAGATTTAAATTGCTTGTCAACTATGTCTGAATTGTGTGAAGCTCTAAAAAAGACAGGGAAGGCGGATACATATTATTTGATTGATCGACTAATCCGTCTTATCTTAACTCTTCCGGTTTCTACAGCTACTACAGAAAGATCGTTCTCAGCAATGAAGATAATCAAGACAAGATTGCGCAATAAAATGGAGGATGAATTTCTTGCTGACAATATGATGCTTTACATTGAAAAAGAAATAGTTGACCACTTCAGTACTGATTCAATTATTGATGAATTCAAGTCTTTAAAAGAGCGGAAGGCGGTACTTTAATTTGAGGTTGGATATCTCCTTTTATATACTCTATTTCTATTTTCTGTTGAAGTTATTTTGAATATTTGGAAAAATTGTATTTGAGTTTTATAAAATTTTAGTAAATTGCAATTATAATATTTTAGTTAATTCTTGCCGCCCCCTAATATTTTAGGCAAGATCCGCCACTGTCTTAATGCAATGGTCACTTGCACTCCCAATAGACTATACAACGACAATTACAGTGGTATCTCATATATGAGTGTGACCTTGATTGAAACTCATGTATGATTCATTACACGCTTGTTAAATTTCACCTTAATATCTTAGGAACTTGAAGTGGTAACGTTTTTTTCGCAAGTACCTTATGTGTACATCAAAAAAAGTGTCTCAACCACACCAAAAGCCTTCTACGAGAGTATTCATTATCTGACCAACTATTTTATGTTCCATTAGAAGATAATCATTTGGAAGCATCCTCTTAGTTGTTATATTTCTCTTTTCTCTCTTATTTTCTTCCTAAACAAAACTCAAATATCAAAAATCACTCTAACTCATTTAAACAAATATATACTTCAATAAAAGAGCCTTAAAATAAGCAAACACAATTACGGGACCGTTTTACTTAAAAATTCAGTGCATAAAAAATATTTGAGTTTCTCACCAATTTTTTATGGTATTTGGTTAATAATAGTCAATTAAAAAAATATAAACTTACTGCAAAATAATATATAAACTTACTTCAAAAAGAAGAATACTATATAAGCTTATAAGTTCTAGTAAGTATGACATATGCTTGCTTCAGGAAAAAAAAACACATCCTTTTGTAAATTTCATGATTGAAAATTTATGGAGTAATTGTGATATAGATCGGTAAAAGAGACTACTAAAAAGATCCATTATACCATAAAAAATCAAACTCTAAAAGAGAACAATGCTTGGCAGGTGATTTTAATTTTGTTTCCTCAATTAATAAAAGGAAAGAAGTGAGTGCATGAGGGAGGAGTAGAGCTGTCAAATAAGCCCCACATTTGAAAGCCCCACTTATTTAGCCCTATTAAAGTCCTAATATATTAAGCCCATATTGTTGGAGATTTATTTTAGGCTCTAAAATTGTAGGCCCTTTACATAATATATTTTCTTTTGGCCCCATTGAGAGGGCCCTATTTTATTCCAAAACTTGCATAATATTCTATTCTCTCAGCAAAGAGTTTAAACAAAAAGTACTATTTTAAAGCATAATCCTTTGATTCTTAAATCACACTTATAGTAGTGGCCATATCTTTTTATGTCTTTGAAATTACATCAGTAATAATATCTACATCTTGCTTCAACTTCCCACGTATATTTAGATTAAAAATTTAAGAATTATAATTACTCATTTGTTAAGAAATACTTAAATGTTCAATAAGTTAAGAATTTTAAGAATTATAATTGTTTGTTTGTTAAACATAAAGTACTTTTATTTTAAAGCCAAATTAATGAAAGAGACTAAAGAGAAGTACATTTGTTAAAATTAGTTTTATTTTGTTTTTGTTTATTTATATCTTTTAATGTTGGTTTGTTTGAAAGTATTATTTGAATTCATTTTTTATCTGTATAATTGATTTGTCATTAAAAAAGGCTAATTGATATTACTTCATTTTATCGTAATTTGTTATGTTAGTGGAGTTTTTTATTGATAAGATAATAGTGAAATTATCTATATAAAATATGAGCTTTATTTTTTTATTTTTTGAAAAAACTTTTTTTAAATCTTTTTTAAAAAGTTGTTTTATTTTGAAAATTTTTAACAGTTTTTTTAATATTAAAATTTATTTTTTATTCTTCATAATTATGTTTTTTTAATTTTATTTGGGCCTTATGACCCCCTTTTGAATTTTAGGGCCTTCTAACTTTAGGCCCTATGTATTTGAGGGCTTACTATTGTTAAACATTTTTAGGCCCTCTTATTATTGGGGCTGGGGCCCAAATTAATTGGCCCCTTAAATTGACAGCTCTAGGGAGGAGCCAAGTGTGTGTGGAGTTTAATAAGTTTATTAAACACATGGCATTTACTGATGTGCCGATTTTGGGAAAAAAATCAATTGAATTAGGTGTGGCGATAGAGCTATGAGTAGACTAGATATATTCCTTTATACTCCTTCATGAGACAATAAGGTCCTATGCCTTTGATTCCAGATGTCCTCTAGTCTCTAATCAAGGTCTTCACTATCGCCTGACCTATGGCGAGATTTCCTTAGGAGGTGGAGATCTTGGAATTTAGTTCGACCATAATTTAGGCGTGTTTCTCACATTTAATTTGGTCTATCAACAAGAATCTCAATAAGTGATTCTCCTTCAAGTCATACGACTTTTAACGTGCCTTGTTGCAAATGACCTGATAGTCACCCGGTAAATATTCCAGAAAAGGGAGGTGGGCACCAGTGAATTTTATGGCCTCAAATGTTGGATGTTTCCGCATAGAGGAATGAGGAGACAGATCATTTCCTACTGACAAAGAATGCTCGCTCGCCCCGTCCTCCTTAGGGATCCGGATTGCACTGTCCTTTGGGGGCAAGGGAGGAACACTTACCACACTTATGGGTTTTAGTGGCATTGGCGCTCATTAGAGGAGTCACCCTCAACTTTCCTTTTGGCCTGATTAGTAACCAATCCATCTATGCGACTTTTGTGACTATCAATCCCTTGTTACTGGCGAGTGACCTTTCTCTTAGCCATGCACTCCTTCCTTTTGGCTAGAAGAATGAAGCACATTTTCTCTACAAAATAATAAAATAAAAAGCATAAGTGTCCTAGATAATAAATAATCTAAAAATAAGGGTCACTATAATACTAAACTTACTCAAATACTTATCTATCTCACTATCCCCCTAGTCTAATATGATACTTGTACGAGAGTTCATAACCTTAAATTCGTCCAAAAGTTGAACTACCGCCGTCTCATTAGGCATGAGGTAATCAAAGTTATTACCGGTTATCGTCACCATTTTATCTCTTTAGATTAGAGGGAAGCGAGGGGCACTGTCTATCCTAGTTGTGACTGTAGAGCTGCCCTAATCAAACGCCAGTCGTTGGGAGAAATTTAGGAGGGGAAAATGTTGGACGCCACCAGAACTTCCACAATGGATGGGGTGAATGGAACTAGAATTCCTAAATCATGGATGATATGGAGGTTCAAGTAGAAGCGGGTGTTGGGAAAGTCATATGGGGAGGCCATATTAACCCTTTCAACTTCAAAGCATGCCTCCAAGATTACTTCATCCTCGTCGCCAGAACATGGGAGGTTGACATGACTCTAAAAAGAGTTTATCCTCTCCTCACTGGTATAATAGGTATCGAAGTCATCGATCCCCTTGTGCCTAGAATCGATGGAAGCCATTAACTTCATGTTTCTTGAAAAAACACAAGGGAAAAAGGATTGAATATCAGTACCACTAGTTTCGTCACTATTGGAACTAGTGAAACTCTCACAACTACCAAATATGTGTGAATCCAATAATATGTAATCAACCTTTCCATCAAGATGTTTGGCGTTCCTATAGCAATTATTCCATATTTTTATGCACTCATTGTGAGTAAAAGGATCTACTAGGTTGTCACTCTCGCCTAAATCCCTAATTATCGCCATAAATGAGGAAAAATGGAAGAAAGGGTAACAGATTTGTACCTACAAATAGGGGTTGAGAGCTTGATGTTGAAGCGGTAAAGCGAAAAACAACAAAAGTTTTGGAAATATTTATCCGGGAAATTATCGTCTCCACAGGGATTAGTGCATTGAACTGCCGTTCAATAAGTCTTGTGTTTATGAGTTTGGGTTAAAATGAGTTTAAAGTAAATCGCGGGAATTAAACTATGAACAAGAAAAGAATTTCATTATTCGGACAATAGAGACTCTCGAGATTTGGAACTCATATACCCGTTAAATACTTAAACTTACTACTCAGTTGAAATCAACCTAAACTACTCATCAACATCATCATGTACCACTCACACAGAGGTTATGTCTAACGCAAAGTGAGAAATCAACCGTTTTGCTCGCGTCAACGATTTCTCAGCACAACACGAACAACACAGAAGCATTAAACTTTGATACACAAGTGAATACTAAGCCTTAATCTATATCTAGAATTAAAACCCAATAAATGTTCTTCCTAAATCCGGATTCGAATTATCCATGTTTGAAACAATCCAAATCCACATAGAGAAAGCAATCACTAATGAAGATTTGTAATGAAAGCATTAAACAACACCATGAGCAATAAATATACATATAAACAAAGCATACTTACAACAAAACTCCAACATAAATGGTTACAAAGAGAAGAGGAAGAGAAGAAAACCCAATTTTTCGCAGTGTCAAACACGATCCACTAAGCTCCCGACCCCGGATCATCCATGAGCAAGCCATAAATGTTGTTTTCTAAGCTCTAATGTACAAAAAATGAAGGTGATAACTTTGGGAACAAATACCCCAAAGCATAACCCTAAAAAAAAATGATTTTTCCCTATTTAACACTTTCTAAACCGCCCAGACCGCGCTTAGCGCGCAAAACCGCGCTTAGCCCGCTCAATAGAAAAATGAAATCTTATTTTGGGCATAACTTGAGAACCGTAACTCCGATTTGCGCCCGGTTCGAAGCGTTGGAAAGCTTATTCTATGCTCTATCTAACAATGAATAAATGACAACCAAATTGATGATTTTTATCATCCTTATATTAATCCTTATCCGCTGACGAATTGGTAAAATCGCGCGTTTGAAGCGGTGTCTTCGACACTTTATTGCTCATGCTCCAAATACGCATCAATACCTACAAAATGAATAGAAAACAATCAAACGGTACATTAATGAATAAAAAATGCAAAGAGTATGTAATATGTACAAATATAACGAAAATGCACGCGTTCACGCATAAGTTAAGGAAAAAGAGACGATAAGTGTCGTAAAACTATATACACAAATAACTACAATTTAGCACTTATCAAACTCTCCCCGACTTAGACTTGTTTGTCCCCAAACAAGAATTAATCAACCTAAGCAAACAAACGCAATTTCCAAAAAATCATGCTCAACAAGTTTTACAAACCGAAAGTAAATGTATGGTATACAAATATCAAAAGTACACGCAAGACAGTGCTTACCACTAAACTACACCAAAACAAAGAATATGAAACAAAGTCTAATGAACAAAACACATGTCAAATATTCAAAAGCAATACATGTTCAAGAATGAATCACGCCTAACACACAAATCATCAAGGGATGAAAAACAAATATGAGGGACCACTCACACACAACAATCATGCCAACATCAATTCAAATTATGCATTCATCTAAAAAAACTCATGTTGAAAGTACAAAAGCAAAAATCACAAGGGCTTCAAGGGTTGTAATGTGGGTTAGGTAACAAACATTTGTTTTTTCAAGATAAACGGAACAAAAACTTGCCTAATCAAATGAGAGTGATCATTTCTCACAATCTCAAGCACTCACGAATTTCCTTCATCTTTTTCTCTTTTTCCATTGTTACACCAATCCATACAACTTATTAACACAACCATTATTCTATTTTTTTCTTATTTTTTTCAATTCTTTTTCATTTTTTTCTTTTTCTTTATCACTTTTCTTTTTGACTTTTTTGTTTCTTTCTCAACCGCATAACAAACTACCTTTTCTTCTCCCCAACTTGAATACAACCAAACGTGTAATGTGAATGCTCCTAAACGCATTAGGCAAGGGTAAAAATTCAACCCCAAATCTTGGTTATGGTTCAAGAAAAATATTAGAATCCATACAAAAATGAGCTCAACACTAACATGGATTCTAACAAAAGGCTCAAAGGGGTTTAGCAAATTCTCACTCACTTACAAGGTAGATTGACTATTTGGTCAAGTGGTTATGCTCAAAATCAAAAAAATGCCTTGATCATTTTAGTGCTATCATACAAATCAACACAAATACAAGATTAAACATAATTCAAACGAGTTAAACAAGAAAGTTGGTCTCCATGCAATTTAGTAAACAATGGAAAGGTTCCTCACATTGGTTATGAACTAAAGTGATTCAAAATTGGACAAGAATTGCAATAGAATAAATGTCATGTAAGTTGTACAAAGCCTAAGGTTCATAAACATGTTATGTTCTAGAAAAGCAATAAACACTAACCTTAGCAATGCAACTCTCTTTAAACTTTTCACACTACCATAACATTTTCTTGTTTAGACAATCAAATTTGAACAATCACCAAATGCATCCTCAAGCTAATCAAAAACAAAATTTGAGAACAAACAAAACTATATTTCTAACAACCTACAAAATTTGAACTAAAACTAACTAAATACAAACAACATAAACTAAAAACCGTTGGGTTGCCTCCCAACTAGCGCTTGTTTCACGTCGTAAGCTCGACGCCTTTATTTATGCACAATCCTCCAAGTTGCCTCTTTACACAGTTAGTTCCACCGACGGTGACATCTAACCAAACATTTAGCAAACGTGAAGGGAAACAAACAATACTATAACAAATTTACAAGTATAGAAAACATGTGCAAGTATAGTAAACATATACAAGTATCAATATAAACAAGTGAGAATATACAATATGTGCGATATATACAAAACTCAACACTACAGAAACTATTGCAATGCAAATTCCATAAAACACCAATCCCCGGCAACGGCGCCATTTTGTTGAAGCGGTAAAGTGGCAAACAACAAAAGTTTTGGAAATATTTATCCGGGAAATTATCGTCTCCACAGGAATTAGTGCATTAAACTGTCGTTCGATAAGTCTTGTGTTTATGAGTTTGGGTTAAAATGAGTTTAAAGTAAATTGCGGGAATTAAACTATGAACAAGAAAAGAATTTCATTATTCGGACAATAGAGACTCTCGAGATTTGGAACTCATATACATATACCCGTTAAATACTTAAACTTACTACTCAGTTGAAATCAACCTAAACTACTCATCAACATCATCACGTACCACTCACACAGAGGTTATGTCTAACGCAAAGTGAGAAATCAACCGTTTTGCTCGCGTCAACGATTTCTCAGCACAACACGAACAACACGGGAGCATTAAACTTTGATACACAAGTGAATACTAAGCCTTAATCTATATCTAGAATTAAAACCCAATAAATGTTCTTCCTAAATCCGGATTCGAATCATCCATGTCTGAAACAATCCAAATCCACATAGAGAAAGCAATCACTAATGAAGATTTGTAATGAAAGCATTAAACAACACCATGAGCAATAAATATACAAATAAACAAAGCATACTTACAACAAAACTCCAACATAAATGGTTACAAAGAGAAGAGGAAGAGAAGAAAACCCAATTTCTCGCGGTGTCAAATACGATCCACTAAGCTCCCGACCCCGGATCATCCATGAGCAAGCCATAAATGTTGTTTTCTAAGCTCTAATGTACAAAAAATGAAGGTGATGACTTTGGGAACAAATACCCCAAAGCATAACCCTAAAAAAATATGATTTTCCCTATTTAACACTTTCTAAACCGCCCAGACCGCGCTTAGCGCGCAAAACCGCGCTTAGCCCGCTCAACAGAAAAATGAAATCTTATTTTGGGCATAACTTGAGAACCGTAACTCAGATTTGCGCCCGGTTCGAAACGTTGGAAAGCTTATTCCATGCTCTATCTAACAATGAATAAATGACAACCAAATTGATGATTTTTATCATCCTTATTTTAATCCTTATCCGCTGACGAATTGGTAAAATCGCGCGTTTGAAGCGGTGTCTTCGACACTTTATTGCTCATGCTCCAAATACGCATCAATACCTACAGAATGAATAGAAAACAATCAAACGGTACATTAATGAATCAAAAATGCAAAGAGTATGTAATATGTACAAATATAACGAAAATGCAGGCGTTCACGCATAAGTTAAGGAAAAAGAGACGATAAGTGTTGTAAAACTATATACACAAATAACTACAATTTAGCACTTATCACTTGAGCTTGAGAAAACTGGAAAATAAGTGTTCTCTTGATAGACTTTGAGGGAGTTTTCATGAGAACTTTTAAAATGGAGATATGCAAAAGGTTAAGATGATTAAGGCTAAATCCCTTTTATAGGGATTTGAAGGCTAGTCATATGGGTAATCAAGGGTCTCTCCCTAGGTTCCCAAGCAATCATAAAATATTCCTCACATTTTTTACAGATGTGATGGATTAATATAATTTTGACTTCCCATGGCTAAATCATAATTGATCACATTTAATGTTTTGCATGCCTTCACCTCAACCGACGTTTGGATATTTTATCTCAACTGGGGCTAAAGGATCCACTTTATTAAATCCTAGAGGTTTACCCTGGGTCATACTTGAGGGACTAACCCCAGGTACGCCCGAGGGACTCACCCCAAGTGCATCTGAGGGACTCGCCCCATGACATGCTTGAGGGACCCGTCTAAATGAGAGGAGGCAAATAAATTAAATCATTTATCCCTTTACATGTCCTTATGAAAGTTGTTTACTGGTATATTTATAAAAGGCCCACGGGAAGTGGAATAGACTTATCTAAGGTGATACACTGTGTCCCTTCAGTAGGCTTCCTAGTCGCCTATTTAATGGAATGTGTGTGTTATTTAGTTATATTGCCTGATTGTCTATATCACTTGCCCACTTGTTAAAATGAGGGAAATAACATGTATTTATCCATAACAGTAAGGGAGAGGTAGGCAAAAGGGGGAAGCCATGTTCTACAGAGTAATAGGGAAAATAACTACACATTTCACACGCTCTTGAGAGAAGGAAGTGTTGTAGTACCCTCCTAGATTCTAAGTTCCAAATCCAAGAGATTCCTATAAATACCTAAACCTTAAGGTTAAGAGGGTTAATCTATTCATCCAACAATCACTCATATACATAGTTTCTAATCATCCATGCGTGAGCTTGCTCTATCACAACAACAACCCTAAAACCCTCAGACAACCCTACACAATTAGTGGTTGTCACTCATTGTATTTTTTGCAAATACAATTTGCAGCAATAAAAGTTAATTTATTTTGAAATTAATATTAATAATGAGGTTAGAGATGAGTAAGGGTGGCAAACAGACATGTCCGCTCCGTTTAGGTCTGTCCCACAAAAACTTACAAAATAACGGGGTGGGGTAGACTTTGTTGAAGGTGCGGACCTAAGACCTTGTACCGCCCCGCAAAATATTAATGTGTGCGAGGAGGACTCGCGGATATTGCACACTTTAAGCATATAAATTACAAATTTTCATGTTAATACCCGCACCTACATAAAACGGGACGAAGTGGACATATTAAAAGGTGCGAAGCTAAAATCTTGGTCAATAAAAAAAATGCAGACAAAACATATTAATTTGATTAGTTTTGCCACCATTAGAGATGAGTATTACTTGAATACTACTATTAATTTGATTTTGCACGCCAAACATATCCTTTTTCTTGTTGCCAAATTTTTAAAATGTTTAATCTTATTCTTTTTAGTGATTGGATTTTTAATCTAAGATATGCCAGAATCTCTTCATGAATTTAAATTTAAACGTAGGATTATAAGAAATTATATTGGTTTTAAAGTGCTGCATCCATCTCTAAACTATGAAGGAAAAAAATTCTAATCTCAAACATTCATAAATTTCACTTAGATGTAGATCTTATACCACACTCAATGCAAAAAATCACAAGTAATATAAAGATATGATCCAAAGATTTACTTCTAATAAAGACTCCATAATATTATATAGTTTCTTTTTTAAAGTAAACAACTTCAAAGTCTAATGTGCTCTGAAATAGGAAAATAAACTATATATTTATAACATTTAGTTCTTCCATATAACTTGAATGACTATACTGCCATATTATCCTGCTGAACCTGCAACATCCATTCAAATAATAAATATTAGTATACTCTAAAATCAATATTTGAATATGTATAGTAAAAAATCTATTATAATTTAATATACATAGTTAGAAATGTACATAATTATAATCACATGTATCAATATCCATTAGATTATTTTCTTTTATACAAAATATTTTATATTTTAAAATATGATCTAATTTATTTGAAAGGTAAAAGAGAGAAAGAGAGAAAAAAAACATGAATATCAAAATTATTTAAATTATATATATACATTAAATTATATATATACATTAAAGTTTTTGAGTTGTCGTTAAAATACTTAACCAACACTTCAAAGTAACCTTTATAACAATAATTAAAGTTTTTGAGTTGTGGTTGAAATATTTTTCAATTTTTTCTATAAATGATAAAACTCTTTTTAGTAATTACACAATTAAAATATTTTTGATCTAAAATATCTAAAAATGAATTAATTCAAAATCAATTTCCAACACTTCATAGACGTTTTAACTAAAAAAAATAAATACCTTGTAAAGCATATATTATATTGTTGGCAATGATGATTCAATAATAAAGTCCCCCTGTTGATTGAAAATTGACAAGACAACAAAATAAAAAAAAATGTTAAATAAATGAAAATTTGAAAAAAGAAATATGCTTTTCCTAATTATTTTTTATTTTAATTTTTAAAATTTATTAGATTTAATGAATCTAAAAATTAGTTTTTTTTTATAGGATGTGACAAACATCAAATACCTTTCCACCAATCTCCTCTTGAAGCAGCTCCTGAATCATCCTTTTCCCAATTATTCTTTGGTGTTAATAAGATAAAAAAATCATATTAGGAATTTTGATACTAGAAAATAAATTCTACCATTAAATAAAATAAAATAAACCTAAAGTTATTATAGTCCCACGACTCTTGATTTAACTGAAATAATTTTGGTAGTAAAAATAAAATAAGATATACCTAAAAAAAATAAATATAAAGTCTAATTAAAAAGTATATACTTTTAAAAAAATACATGTATTAGAGGCTACTTACAAACGAAGTTACTCCTGCATTTTGTGTTGTCTGAGTATTAGGAATTATGTCCTGGCCACCATAATATATGGATGAAGTGAAGTTACATTGATGGATTCTTTGATCATGGTTGGTGGAACTCATGTTGTTATTTTGTGTATTCTGTGCTTCATTTCCATGGTTTTTGTTTGAGATGTCATCTGTGTGTATGGAAAACAAATTAAAATTGAAAAAAAATATATTATAGCTGAAAAAAATATTAAAGCATTTGTCATATGAGGTGAAGTTGTATTTTATTTTAAGGGAAAATTAGAAAAAGCCTGAATTATTCAATTATAATATTTACTAATGCATATTATTTAATGATCAAGTGATCTAAATTATCATTTACCAAAATTTATATTGACAATTTTAAATCCACATATATGATACTTTATAAAATTCCATAAAATGAGAATCTATGAATATATATTACCTTGAGTTTTAATTAAGGAGTTTAATGTCTTCTTGACAACCTTGTCATTGACTTCATATCGTACAGATTCTCTTCCTAACACCTAAAAATTAATACAACTCAAACAAAATAAATCATCACATTTATATCAATAATATTTCATATTTCTTAAAAAAAAATTACCAGAAACCAACATAAGATTTAAATAAATACCTAAATGATCAAATTCATTTAACCATTAAAATAAAAGAACAACAAAAATAAAGCACTAGAACATTACCAAAGGTGATTGATTAGAAAACATAGAATTAAAAATTCCAGAATTCTTTTGATAATTTTTTCTCTCCATTCTCCTCTTTTCTCTCTAATTTTAATTTACTATCTCAATTCATTTGACCAAAGATGTTATAGCCTTTATTTATAAAAACAGACCAAGAGAAGGTAGATCAAGAAAATGTTTTAAAACAAGCAAACAAAACCATGGGTCTGTTTTATTTTATAAAAAGTAAATGTTGAATAAAATAATACATAATAAATATTTTTAGATAAGTGTTATAAACGCTTTCTGGTCAAGATGATATGTAACACTCTTTCTTTTTTAAAATGACATATATGTGAGTTTAACAGTTTTATTTTTAATACATTTTTAAAATTAAGATTTCACATGATTTTTGTGTAATGTAAAAGTATATGTCAGAAAGTGTGGAAAAGAAACTCAGGCTAACCTTAATTTTTATGGTATTTAGTGGACAATAAATAACACACGCAAAATACTATTAAAAGACTAAATTATATATATATATATATATATATATATATATATATATATATATATATATATATATATATATATATAAAATAAATTTGTTATTAAGGAGAAATTTTACCAAATCAATTGTTAAATTAAAATATTTAATTAATTAATTTTTATTTCCACAAATTATTATAAAATTGTAAAACTATTTAAGAAGTTATTAAATAAGTTTACATAAATGTATAATAAGATTTTAAAAAATATAAATAAATAAAAATGTTTAAGTTACTTAGTTATCATTTTTTTCTTATTTATATAAAATTCATGAATTTAGTCATTCATATAATTTGACAATAATCAATGGTTAATTAATAAAATTTATTGTAAATAGTCAAAATATTCTAACATATATATATAAAAATATTTATGGCCAAAATATATAATTTATTTTGTTTATTTATATAAACTTTTGTATTAATATGGTTTGATATGGTATAAATATTGAGGTTTTAATAATATCAATTTATTGAAAAAAAAGTGTTCTTAAATATATGTTTATCTTTTGATCATTAAAAAATGTATTATTTATTCTTTTAATAGATATGTTATTATTACTAATAAATATCTTAGAAATGAAAAAATTAAGATTAAATATAAAGAAATACAAAGAATATTTTAGACATATTAAAATATAAAATAGATACATTAAATACAATTTTTTTTTTAAAATTTAAAATCTTTTTATTTAAACTTTTTTTATCAAACAAAAAGTATGTTAAAGAGAACAAAATTACAAGAAAGGGTGGACAAAGCCCAACCCATAGAACTTAGCAAAACCTAAAAAAAAGTTTCTCAAGCCATTGTGAACCAAATATGTAAAATTAGACAAAGGAGTTTCATGCCACAAAATAAAATCTTGAATGGAGAGACTTAATGAAACTAATTTGTCTGCACAATGGTTCCCTATCTAAATATATGGGATAGGAAAATTCATGCTATATGTTGTTAACAACTAGTTGTTGTCAAAAGTGATATGAATGGCCTTCATAACACCATGGAATTCTGCATGCAAAGCGAAGGTGTGGCTCATATTTTCGGCAAAGCAGATGAGGAATTTTTATGAGTGGTCTCTGAAGATGCCGCCTGAGGCAGCAAGGCCCGGGATGCCAAGTGCAGTTCCATTAGTATTGCACTTGTTCCATGAAATAAGAGGGGTTTCCAAAAGACTTTGATGATATTAGGGGCATTAGAGGGATGAAGATTAACTCTGAAAGCTTTTAAGACTCTGAAGTCTCAGATGTTGTTAGAGGAGGTTTCTTTTGTGGTATTACCAAAAATCCAGGTATTGGATATTATTCGATTCAAAACGCTATTTCAATGAATGAATTTATTGTTGAATTTTTTCTAATTTCTACAATGCCAGATGACATTGAAGGTGTTAATAATAGCAGCTAGAATAGTAATCTGACCTTGTTTGAACAATGCTCTTTGATAGATTTCCCAAATTCCAAGAAAAGAGAGATGAATGTTGCATTGGAGAATATTAGCTAACCAATTCCTGAAATGTTGCACAAACCTACAGTGGAAGAATAGATGCTCGGTTATTTCAGCAAGGCTCCCACATAACTCGTATTTTGATGGGTTCAAGTAAATTCCTCTATTCCATAGGACCTCGTCATTAGGGGGTATGCTCAAATAAAGATTTAGAAGGGGGTATGCTTAAATTCCAAATTAGTTTAGCCCAATCTATTTGTTGACTAGTAGGAGCTTGAAATAGGTATGCATCATTAAGACTAAGGTACCCTGCTAAGGAATTGAGCCATCTTAGGTTATGTTCTCTACGCTCTCGAGGATTACAAACATTTTTTAGGATGTTATGGACCTATTTTGTTGAAACTTTTCAATAGACTCTCTTCTTGGAAAGGAAATCTTATTTCTCTTGGTGGTTATGTGACTCTCCTAAATGTAGTCTTGAATGATATCCATCTCTTATAGTTTCCCTTCTATAAATTCCTAAAAGGAGTAGTTCAAGATATCATTAAAATCTGGTGTGTTTTCCTTTGGAATGGATAAGAGAATAAGAAGAGAATAAATTGTGTCTCTTGGTCTACTATCTCTAAATCAAAGTTTGAAGGGAGGTCTAGGCATCAAGTACTGTGATCTCTTTAATACAATGTTTCTAAGTAAATGGGCTTGGAGAATATTATCAATACAAATTCTGTTTGGTACTCATTTTTTGACATTTAAATATAGGGATATCAAAGCTTTGATCCTTGACCTCGCTTTGATAGTAAATAACATAATATTTTCTATATGGTGGAGAGATCTAAGGCAGTCCATTGGTGAATGAGAGGAAGATCCATACTGATTTGGAAATGATATATCTTGTAAATTGGGGAATGGGACAAAATTTGATTTTTGGCATCATAGGTGGCTTAGTGTAGTGCCTTTCAAGCTGTTGTTTTCAGGCCTATTCGAGCTTGTGCTGGATTCCGAGCCTAAGGTAGAGGCTGCAAGGCATTGGATCAGTGGTGTGGTGGGACTGGAGAATTAGTTTTTTTGCAGGTATGAATGCAGTCTTGGAAGGTAGCGATTAGGAGGAGCTTGAAATAATCCTTCCGAACATAAATCCTGATATGGATTTAGTATATTCTTTTATTTGTTAGTGAGATGCTTTAGGTTTTTCTGTTAAATCTGCATATGCTAGATTGGTAGATATTTCATCTACAGGTTCTCATTTGGGGATAGACAAAGCCAGTGCTTTTAAGTTGTTGTGAAAAGAAAGTGTGCCTAGCAACATTGACAAAGCCAGTGCTTTTAAGTTGTTGTGAAAAGAAAGTGTGCCTAGCAACATTCAAGTATTTATATGGAGATTTCTTTTGAACATGCTCAAACCATGGACGAACTTGTGAAACAGGGGGTGCTGAGGGGTCCATACAATCTTGTTTGTTCTCTTTGCTTGGGACCTAAGGAATCACACCTTCATCTTTTTTTCCTGTTCCATTGCTGCAACTTTTCGGAAGTGCATTATTGGCAGTTTAGGCATGTGTAGGATACCTCCATGTGACTTGATGGTGAATCATTTGTTGGCTTTTGTAGTTTTGAAGAAAGGATGGACAATTAAGGAATTGAAGCTTTTGCTATGGTTCTTAACTACTTGCACAATTTAGCTAGTAAGGAATGGGATTCTCTTCAAAGAATGGCATAAATGAGCTAAAGAAACTGTGTCCTTAGTAAAAACATTATCGTGGGATTGGTTTGGCGCAAGCTCTAACGGTTTATAAGCATCAATTTAAATGTTTGGCTTGTTAGTATTTTATCTTGCTTCACTTAAGTTAAGCTGTTAGGGTAGTTCACTTGTGGGTTCGCCTTGAACGTTGTTTCTGGTGTTGTATTTGAGTTGAGCACCCCTTGCATTTGCAATTAATACAATCTCTTTAATTATATAAAAATATAAATTCTATACAACCTCTTTATATCCACCATCTGTTATTTATTTTACACTTTTTTTCACATTGCTAATCTCGAACTTATTTGTTTCGTATGTTAAAGGTCATACCACAAACTTGATAAGTTATTGGCAAGTGTACACTACAATGGAAAAGCCATACCACAACGGTTGGAAAAAGGATACCACAATGCATGACCAACCGTTGTGAGGTAAGGGGTGATTGTATGTCAAGTGCTTTCCACCACCGTCGTGAGACCGTGATAATAAGTCAGGACGCGAGCTATATATCACAACAGTTACACTTATCAACCGTTGTGATATATATATATAAGCAAAATATGAATTTATAGGAATAAAAAAGGTACTCTATCCATTACAAGAGAGCTATGGGAAATCTTAATAAGGACTAGCTAAGCGAAACTAGGGGAAACGTAAAATTCCCCTAACCAATCGGATTTTTTAAGGGGATAATGTTGGTGGATGGTCTTGTGGCTATTATTGAGGTTGAAGATCTTGCTGAAAAATCGAAAAGACCTTGTCTTATCTTTAAGGTGGATTTTGAAAAAGCTTATGATTCAGTCCATTGGAATTTTCACGATTATATGTTAATTAGATTATACTTTAGCAATAAATGGATATCTTAGATGAGAGCTTGTATTTTTGTTAATAACTTATCAGTGCAGGTTAATGGCTTCCTTACCCAAGAAAATAACATTCAAAGAGTGTTGAACTAAGGGGGTCCTTTAGCTCCTTTCCTTTTTCTTTTAGTAGGTGATGGGCTTAGTTGTTTGGTTAGGAGGACATATGATCTTGATCTATTTACTGGTTTTGGGGTTGGTAGTTTCAGATTGGTTGTATCTCACCTCCAGTATTCTAATGACATCTTACATGTGCATGAGTCGACCCTAGATAATTTGTGGTGTATTAAGACTATTTTTAGATGGTATGAGAGGGCGTCAGGTATTCGTATAAAATTCTTCTAAAGTAGCCTTATTGGGTTGAATGTCGATTCTATGTTCCTCTATTCAGATGATAATTTTCTCCATTATGAGATAAGTTCTCTTCCGTTCAAATATCTTGGGTTTCACATTGGGGAAAATCCTCACCTATAGTCTCCCAGAGATCCCTTGGTACGTAGCCTTGTTTTTAAAGAGACTTAATTATTGGAAGCACATAGATGTTAGTCTTAGGGGTATAGTGGTCCTTCTTAACTCTGCGCTTAATGTTATTCCTATCTTCTTCTTGTCTTTATGAAAATGTCAAATATGGTTTAGAAGAAGATTGTGAGTATTTAAATGAGGTTCATGTGGGGGGTTGGTGTTAGGGATCTGTGTATGGTTAATATTGTTATGTTGGGGAAGTGGATATTAAAGCTTCTTGTAGGGGATTCATGGCTCTAAAGAGACATACTGACTGCTAGATATGGTGAGGTCTCCTTCTCCTCTCTTAGTTGTGTTGGGACCAGAGGATTTGGGCTCTTTTTGCCATGATGGAAAGATCTTTCTCATCTTGGACATAGAAAAGAAAGACAATCTGATTGGTTTTCTGAAGGAATATCTAGGAGAGTGGGTTTAAGTGTTCTTACTTCCTTTTGAGAACATCCTAGGTTGCGGACCACCCCCCCAAGCTTCAGTTTCCTGGATTGTTCTCCAATTTGCTCCAGCGAGTGTGGAAGGAGGGAGAGATGGGAAGACTTATCAGTGGGATACCTACTTGGGATCTTCGATGGAATGGGCCTTTCTTCATTAGAGAGCTTCCTTCTATTGAGGTGTTTCATGCTTTGCTTATAGAGGCTAATCTTTCCCTAGAAAGAAATGAATGGTTATGGAAGCACTCTAGAAATTGCTCGTTCTCTATGGCATATGCGTTTCACACTCAGTGAGAGAGACTTTATTCATCCATGTCACCTCTGACGCACCAGGGCCATATCATTTCCCTTATTTGGAGCAGTTGGGATCCATCCAAGGATTTGATCTTCTCGTGGCAATTATTGCAAGTTAAAATCCCATCCAAAGAAATGTTTTTCGAAGAGGGCTGTTTGCAGATGCTAGTAACCAATTATGTCCTTTTTATGGGCATCCGATAGAGACCTCCTCTAACCTGTTTGTTTTCTGTGATATTGCTTCTACGATCTGGTATAGTATCTTTAGGTGCTTAGGGTAGCAAGTAGTATTAACATCAAGATATTGGGTTCTTATTTGAGTTTTTCTATCTTTACGAGAGAAGTTAAGTTTAAAGGGGGTTTTATTTTGGTTTGAAAAATGGTTGTATGGTCCGTATGGAAAGCTAGGAACGATGTAGTTTTTAACAAAGTCACTATAACATCAAAAAAAGGTGGGGGGAGAAGAGTATCTTATTGGCTTGAAAATGGTTTTCATGTAGGCTTAGAGTGGACTCTTGCACTTGTACATATTGACTTTAGAACTCTATCATGTTCATTCATCAATGGCGATTTAAGTGTTTGCCCTGTTTCCTGAGTATGGTGGTGGTGGTGGTTTTCTGGTTCCTTGCACTAGGGATATGTTTCTATTAATGATGGACCTGTTGGTTTTAAGTCTAGCATGAGATTGTTGATGTAGTTCTAATGCAGCTGTATTTTTTTCCCTTTTTGTTATTATTGTTTTTTTAGGTTTTTTTTGGTGTATCTTTGTTCCTCTTGTATTTTTCTTGGGGTGTGAAGGATGTTAGAGATATGAATAGAGCTTTACTTCTTAAATGGAAATGGAGGATTCTTATGGAGAGACAAGCCATATGGAGTAAATTTTTAGAGTTTCGGTATCGTAAGCCTAGATTGATCGTTCAAGCAACAAAGGATGTAACATCGAATTTTGAAGACTCTATTTGGTGGAGAGATGTTATTTCTAATGATTTAATCTTGGATAGATTTGAAGAAGGTTTTCCCGGGTGTGTTAAAAGTATTATTCGTAACGGTAAGAACATCCTTTTTTGGCATAGTGTTTGGTTGGGGGATCATGCTCTTCACGTTAAGTTCCCGGAATTGTATGATATCTCAACAAGAAAACTGTGTTCTGTTTCGGAAGTGCGGCAAGTGGTGGATGGTTCTGTTTTCTGGGATCTTGATTTCTTGTTCGCAGCTGACAGCAATGTCATTGCTGCGCCATCTGCCAGCGGCCTCCACAGCGGCGATGGGCTGGTTTCGGTGCTGCTGCAGCTCCATGCGGTGAACTTGCAGCATCTGCGGGACTGTTTGATACAGTCTAACCACGGGCTGACTGAGGAGGAGGACCAGCACATATGGAATCTAAACAGTTCTGGACTGTATTCTGTTAGCAGTATTACTAGCCTGGTGGCAAATAGTAAGGATAGGGCTTGGAACAACAACTTGATAAAGCAATTGGAGGTAATTTGGAATACTAATCTGCCGATTAGAATTAAATTATTTGCTTGGAGAGTTTTAACGGATAAATTGCCGGTTAAGGAGCTTTTGATTCAAAGGGGAGTTTCTAATTTCCCTTCCGTCGGTTGTGTTTTTTGTTCGAACCAACAGGAGAATTCCAATCACTTATTCTTTGACTGCTATATTTCTAAAGAAATTTGGGACAAAGTGCTCGCTTGGTTGGGGATTGAATCAAATCTTTCTTTTCTTGATTTGTTGAGTTTCGACGCTATTCAATTAAAGGTGAAGAAAGTCAAGGTGAAGGATAGGATTAATGTTATTTGGGTCGCCACTCTTTGGAGCTTGTGGACCATGAGGAATGCAGTTATTTTTCAGGATAAATTATTTAGCTTTGATGAAGTGTTTTACAACATTTTGTTTCTCTCTTGGAGATGACTTTCTTTAAGCCATTCATTGGTTGTTGCCAACTTTTATAAGTGGTTCAAAAACCCCTTGAATTGTATCTAATTTTGTTTTCTGTGTGTAAGGGTTGCACCCTTAGTGCGATTTCTTAATGCATTTGCCTATTGAAAAAAAATCTTTGGGCACTTCTTGTACTTTGTATTATGTTTCATGAGAATAACACTCCCATTAAAATAACACTCACATTATTGAAAAGTTTAAAATACTACTAAATAAATTAAATTAAAGTTAAATCATTACATCTTTCTCAAACTCAATTGCTTAATTTAGTAAGAGAATTTGACTTTCTTCATCATTAATTTTTGCTGCTAATTTTATAAATCATCATTGATAAAGTTCAAAGTAGAGAAGAAACCAATTAGAAGAGGTTTTCTCAAAAAATAAATAACTTCAACATTACTCAAGATAGATGACAATACAAAGTTCTATAAATGATTAATTGCAAATTCATATTTATCCCTTCGCTGTTTAGCTTCCACATAACTTGATTTTTGCTCTATGTACCTACAATATTAAATCAAGTGATGAATATACGACACTAAAATTTAAATTAGCAAAAAAAAGTAACTAGAATTACATAAAATGATAAGAAGTATACATAATTACATTTACGAATTCAATTCTTTGATTTTCAATTCTTATATGTAGATTTTCATAAAATCAGTTCTTACTATTCTCTACTAAAATACAATAAATATATTACCTTGTAAGGCATATAGTGCTAAAAATGATGATTTTAATAATAGAGACTCCCTGTGGATGAAAATTAAATAAAACAAAAAAATAATGAGAAATGTTAATATTAAGTCATATCATATAGTACAAACCATGTGCAAACTTTTAGACAAAAAGTCTATGAGAAATGTGTATGTCATTCATAAGATACCTTTCCACCAATCTCCTCTTGAAGCAATTCCCAAATCATCTTCTTCTCCAACATTTTTGGGCTGTTAGGCAAAAAATATTATAGTTATTCTCCTAGAAAATAATATACATTTATTTTTCACATTAAAATAAAATAAAACCCGAATACTTGAGTTTTAATTTAATTAATTGATAGAAGGAAAATTAAAAAAATATATCTAATATATTATAAAATTTAAGAAAAAGAATATATATATATATATATATATATATATATATATATATATATATATATATATATATATTACCACTTACAAATAAGTTTTTCCCTTCAATTTGAGCATGATGAATAATATCTTGGCCACCATAAAATATTGATGAGCTGAGATTACATGGTTCAATTCTTTGATTTTGGTAGATGGAACTCTTATCTTCAGTTTGTATTTTCTGAGATTCACCACCACAGGCCTTGAAAATGACATCTATATTCAAGTGAAAAGTGAGAAAAAAATATATTATGTGGTTAGGCGACGCCGTTACGTTATCGGATGCTGAAATAAGAAACTATTTGGATCATTTTGAAAAAATTAAGGCGGTAGACGAAAGATTAACTGTTGGAATAATATGGCTGGCGGTGTTATGGAACTTAAGGAAGATGTGAAACGCTATCTTGTTCAGAGGTCAAATCTTTAACTTTGACGAGTCTTTTAGCGCAATTGTGCTCGGTTTCTGGAAATGGTTTAGGTCAATGAATGCTTCTTCTGTGGCTTGTAATTTTCACTATTGGAACATTCTACCTCTATCTTGTGTAAAGAGGTAATGTCCTATCCTTTGTAATCGTTACTTTGTGATTATATATATACCATAACTTTGAAAAAAAAAAATTATGTCACTTTGTCAAAATTTTACCTTAAAATATTTAATTTTTATGCAACAAACATTCAATGAATTTTTTATACTCATTTTTTTTTTTTGTAATCAAGAGATATATTAAAGAACCAAAAGTTCTACAAACGATTACAAAGAGTGTATGTATATCTAACTTAAAAAAAATAATTCAAAAATATAGTCTAAAAGAGTGTATGTATATTACCAGGTGTTCCAAGTATAGAGTCCCATTTCTCCTTGATAGCTTTGTCCCTCACTTCATTAGGAGATGAAGAAGATGAGTGTGTCTCTTTGGAGCCAGAGAGCTCAGAAACAAATGAAGAAGAAGAATCATTTTGGTTACTTTTTCTTTCCATTTTCTTATTATATTATCAAAATCACTACTTCAACTCTTGGTATAAACCATAGTGAGAGTGTTTGTTATATATAGACAATTCTTTCAACCATATTATTTGATAAAATGCCTTAAAATAATGAAAGGATAATTATGTTTTTTTAGGGAAAGAAGAGAAACCGTAATAGAAGAGAAGAGAATACAGAAATGGAAATAAAGAAAAATATATATAAGTCTAAAATTTTTTTATAAAGATTTATCACTTATAATAGAATAATTTTACAAATATTTCATAGTTGTCTCTTACTTTTCTACTTGTTTGTTTTATGTTACTGAAAAAACAAAGTCATGTGTGTGATAGTAGTTATCTGTAGGGAGGGACCATGCATATTTTACTCCCAGAAGTACCTATAGCGAATAAAAAATGATGTCTTTGTCTTTTAGACTGCAAAAGTAACATTCCGTGTCTATTGAGACTTCCATTTATGTGTGTGTTGTAAATTGTAATGAGTATTAACACTATTTTTTCTACCTTCAATGATCACAAGAGAATTTCTCTCATTTTTTTTATATTTTATTTATTTAAAACCTTTTTCAATTATCGTTGTCTATATAGAAGAGTTAATTGTATTAATTGTGTACTTGTTAAAAAATACAAAAATGAAAGAAGTAGTTAAAGAATCAAATTAATTGTGTACTTGTTAAAAAATACAAAAATAAAAGAAGTAGTTAAAGAATCAAGTGTGAGGAAGAAATCTCACATTGGTTAGAAAATGGAAGAAAATACACTTTATAAGTGAGAGAACTCACACACCTATCACCTTAAGATTTTGAGTGAATATGTAGTGTGTCTCTCACAAAGGTGTGTCCCAAGTTAAAAAATGCTCTCTCGTTAACCCCTTGTGTTACCTCCAACAATATGTTCACGTAAGGATTGTGAGATACCTTATGTTTTTTCTTTGAAATTTTTGTTAATTAAATATGGGCTTAGAGGTTAAGACCTTTATACATATCCCCTACCCTTAGGTCTGTCTAGGAAGCAGTTTTCCTGGTTTCCTCAAATAACGTGGGAAGGGATGAGATTAGTTCTCCTTTGAATCATGGGGGGAAATAATTTCCCCCTCTGACTGCCTCCTTATATAGTTATTCCTCAAACACCACATTGCCCACTTGTGATAAGTGAGGCAACTCATGGACAGATCACCAAACGTTTTGGGCGAGCACCTTATAAGCACCCATGCTATATCTAGAAACCAACATTATGGTATGCACTTCGCTTATGTCATGGGCTATTTTATCATGGACCATCCAATTTTTAGACCCTATAAAATTATCCTAGTTCAGAGTCCATCAATCACAAGATCTTAGAAAAGAAGGAGTGATTAATTTTAGAGCAATGACATCCTAAAAATTCTAAGATCTCTAAAGTGAAGCTTCGGGCCAGTCCCTCAAGCGTGGCTTGGGGAAAGACACTTGGGTGTCACTCAAGAAAACAAGTGCAATATTAAATGCTCATGACGAGTCTATCTTGAGAAGTCAAGTCCTATGAGGACTTTTGGTTACCTCACATGTGTCATTATGTGAGACGTGTGGCGGCTCATTTCATAATCGTTGGTGCCTGCATAGGAGAAGACAATGATGTATAATGTGAACTAGGCTTCTAACCTTAAAAAAGGTGATCCTCGACCCACTTTTTATCTAAACTTTTCCAATGCTCCGCTTCTTGTAGCTCAAGTTGCGTTGAAACCTTCTCTAGCTTAGCTCCGTCTTCTTCCTTCGCAAATAGGTATAACCATTTCTTTAACTTTTTTTCACCAAAAATGTCGATTATTAGGGTGTTAGATGATAGGGGTAAGGTGATTGAACCTTCCAATAGTAGGGAACTTATGTAATTGTATGAATCCTGCTTGAAGAACGCCAGGTGAGTCAGTGGAGAAATCAACTATAAGCTCCTCGAGATAGGAATGTATGTGAGTTACAAGAGCACCTATGATATTAGTGATAGTGATTCTCTTTCTTCTTTTTTAGGAAACTAATAAAGGTCAATGGAGACCAGCTCATCCAAGCATTCATAAGTGGAGGATTTCAAGATACATTACACATGTAAGTAGAGAGTGGCCTCCTTCAAGAAACATCTAAACCTATCCGGAATGGACTATGAGGGGGAAGTGGTCTTGGAGCTTTGCTTCGAAGTGGAGTGGGTTAACATGGTTACCCTTGAGGATTCCCTCGCGTCTTCTTCTACATGTACCTTACCTTCGTTCATGACCTTGAAGTGCTCATACCTTTCACTCATTTTGAAATAGAGGTTCTCGTGACCATTAATATCACCCCTCACAGATAACCCCAATGGTTGGGCCTTCATAAGAGCATTCAAGATTATATGTTGGTGCGTAGAGGTTAACCCCACCATATGGATCTTCTTTTCTTTCGGTGGTACTAAGGAAAGACCAAAAAGTGGTTGGGTTACTATAGGCCCTTTGCCAGGAACAATCTTGTTAACCCCCATTGCAACTATTACAAAAACTAGAAAGATAGGTTTGTGACAGTGAGAGGAAAGATGAGGCATCTATGTTCATCATTGGGGTAAATGGTGCATACCATTTTCCCCTATATTGGACGAAGAATCCCATGTGCATAAATTACTTTGATTTTGAGTTCTTAACCATCACGAAGAGAGGTGGTCAATGTCTTGGATGACTTTAATATCATGAGTTGCAGGGAGATTGTGGAGCTTTATTGAGGCGATGATTACAAATTTGATGAGTACATGCGGAAGTTTAATTTTTGTATGTGTTCTTAATAAAGGTTATTTTATTATTTAATAATTACCATTACTCTTTTTTTTTGGCAGAAATAATGGCCTCAGGGAATGTCACTATTAGGAAAGCTCGCTTTGCAAAGAAAAAGGTCACTCATGGGAAGTAGTGGACTGATAGCCCTAAAAGCCACCAAGGAAATATCATGATTAAGGGATGAAAGAGAGGAGTCTAGGATGCCCTAGTCAGTATTATTCCTTAAGATGATGAAACCTGAAAGGCTTGGAGGGAGTTCTTCCTCCACCCCGAATTAGAAGAACAAGGGAACAATGCCTATGAAAATTGTTATTTTGTAGAACAATACTGAGGCCATAAAATAAAACTTAAAGGTGTTACCCCACCATACTTATGGAACAAGATTATGATGCCAAGAGCTACGCCATCATTCCCTCTCCTTCATTGAAGACTTTCCCAATGACTTCAAAGTTGTGTGACAAATAGGGATCATATATATAGTCTCTTAGGGCTTAATGGATCCTTCATTGAAGACCTAATATAAAATTTCCTCTAAGGGAGGAAAAGATCCTTCATTTAAGGCCCAATGTAATATTGCCTCTCAGGAGGAAAGTATCCTTTATTGAAGGCCCCTCATGAAATTTATTTTCCTAATAATTATTAAACTTATTCACTTAACCAAATCTAATGTTGCTGCGGTATGGTTTCTGGCTAATAATGTTGAAAATAATTGTGTACGTGTGATGATCTATCAAATTATGGAGATCAAGAAGAAAAATATGTGTGTGTGTGACACATGGTTGCCTAATAATAAAGATCTTGGAGCATGTTGGCTTCAACCTATAGTAAAAATTATCACAAAATGGATACACTGGGATAGAAAAAAGCACCATGGGATGATGAGGTTGAAAATCAACAATAGAGTGTTGTCTTAGAGACCTCCAAAATAAAGAAGAACCTCTACAAGCCAACCTCAACAAGGAGACAATGCAACTCAGTAGGATTTTGATTATGAAATCCCCCACACTAATTATATCAATGATCTCCTTAACACTATTCTCTAAAACCAAAAAATCATTATAAAAGATAAACAAGATCAAATTAGGATGCAAAGAAGTACATACTCAGAAGTCAGTCACATAGCCAAAAAGCTCGCCAAAACTAGAATTGAATTTACGGATTTTCCAAGCATTTCAAGCGATGATTAGGAGAAGATTGATTAGTTTTTTATTTCTATTTTCTTATAATTTTTTAAGAAATGAGTAATGTCTTTCCTTATCTAGTAAATATTATGTGATCAACGTGAATTATGTGATTGTTTGTTTATCATTCTTTTCTCACATATTTTTCCTTCCTTTTTTGTATTTCAAAGTGAGATAAGTATACACTCAGAGAGAGTAGAGAATACTCTCTAATCATGTGAGGGGGAATTTAACTACTCCAAATTTATCCTTTTTTTTTTCCTCATTTTCCACCTCTTTATGATATGCATTGTCATCATCAAAAAAAGGGATGAATGTGGATCTATGTGCTTGCAGATACTGTCAAGTCCATCCAAAGTGGTGGAATTGATATCAAAGTGGCAATAAATTGGTTGGTTTTAATGATGAAAACACATGATATCATACTATATTTAGTGAAGTCCTTATCTCTTAGAGATAGCTCAAGCGGTCAAAGGTTCTCTCAATACCAATATGTTTTGTCAAGTTATCATTTTGAAGATTCTTATGTTCATATGCCTAGAAGACTTATTTTAAACATCAAACAATCTTTTTGAAGTCAACTATGCCATCTAACAATGTTAAAGTAAATACTTATGTTTCAAGATCCTATGATGGTCTGGTCTCTCAACTCTCTGATGATGGTAATAAACTTAAAGATATCTCAATCCTCATTAAGCTATAAGATTCAAGGTTCTTGCAAGATAATGATGCCAAGACTAGAAACTTCATAGTTATGAAAGAGATTATATGTGAAAGCTTGCTCGGGCATGTTTTCCTGAGTGGCCAGTATCTTGTAGCTGCACAAGGGTATCTCTAGAATTACTTAGGAAAAATCACACACACACACGTACTTAAAACCTTTGAGGAGTCTTTATTAATTTGTTAAGACCAACTAAAAATGTATTTAAGCCCCAGCTAATTGATTAGGAAACTATTTGATCAATTAGAAGCATTTTTTACAAAGAATAATCGATTAAAGTTAGAAATCAATTGGAGTAGTCTCTCAAGGAAAGGTTTTGAGATTAGCCCATGTAAAATTTCTCTCAAAGTCTGTGAGCTCATCTCAGTATAAAAGCTCTATTTTGTTTGAAGTTAGCATGTGTAAAACCCCATCTCGATTTGGAGCTCTATTTAGGGAAGTCTTGTACCAAATATCTGTTAGGTTTGGAGGATAACCACTAAAAACTCCAAGTTTGTTTGTAAGAAGATTGGTGGAAAAATCTATAAAAAGTTCAACAAGACATATTGGAAACTCTTAGGAAGAAATTCTTAGAGAGAGGATAGGTAACCTTCATTTAGACCGAACCTCTATAATTTTTCATTGTCTTTCTCTTTCCCTTATCTCTTTTTTTTCCAAATGTTTTCTTTCTTATGTATTTCCATCCATTTCTTTATTCTGCAGCTTATTTCTTTTTTTGTCTTAAACAATTTTATACTTTGATTTTCTCACAGATTTTTTTAATCGAAGATTTTCAAAGCTTCACAATTCACCGTCTTCTTGTATTTGGAGTCCCTTGTCCAATAGAATATATTGAGGATGAATAGAAAACACCTACATTCCAACTCAAGATATCAAAATAGAAAGCATAGTCAATTTACTAAGTACCCTAGTTCAGAGTATATCCTTATCAGTGGCGAAAGGGATCCAATTTTTTTTGAAGAAGTTAAAACTCATAAGGATTAAATCAAGAAGAGATGGATTCATTTTTGAGAAAAAGATACTTATAAACTTGTGAAACTTCTTGAAGGTTAAAAAATCCTTGAAATATAAGTGGGTGTTCAAGCTCAAGAAGATGGTGACCAAGTGCCGCAAAAAGCCTTGAAAAATAAATGGGTGTTCAAGCTTAAGAAGATGGTGACTGAGTGCCGCAAAAAGCCTTGAAAAATAAGTGGGTGTTCAATCTCAAGAAGATGGTGACCAAGTGCCGCCTACAAGGCACCACTAGCACCTGTACGGTCTCAAACCTAGAGTCGGCGAGGGGTTGTTTGGATGAGACAAGTGGCATAATGCCTGAGACCACCATATTTTTCCATGTAGCACTTTCCTTGTTTGCCTCCTTTGTTGAGTTTAATGTTTTAAAGTCTTTATAAATGCTTATAAAGTTACCACCACTTTTTATATGGGACTATTGACAACTCATTTATTGTCAGTAACTCAATTGCACATTTTTTGTCATATTAAAACACACCCATGTGAATTGATTGTCCATAATTTTCAACTTAATAGCATATGGAACATGTTTTAGAAATATTCAACATGAAGGATGCCAATCCATTTAGCACATCGTTGGTCAATCACTTTAAATTATCTTACTAGTCAAGGTGAAAAAGAAGTTATATGACTACTGTACCTTACACCTCAGCAGCAGTTGGGAGTTTGATGTACGCAATTGTTTCCAGTACTAAGTCAGATATTGCTCATGAAGTCGAGTTGTTAGCAGGTTTCATTCCAAACCTGGTAAAAAAACATTAGGTAGTTATGAAGTGGATTTTGAGGTAGCTAAAAGAAAATTCTAATAAGTGTTTATGCTTTGGAAGATCAAAACCAATTCTAAAAAGCTACACAGATGCATATATAGAAAGTGGCCTGAACAATAGAAAATACGAAAGCTATTTATTTTTATAGTAGGAGTTGTATGTTATAAATCTAAATTGTAGGAATATGTTGCCTTGTCAACTATCGAGGCAGAGTATATTGCCATGGTTGAAGTAGGGAAAGAAAAGCTTTAGTCTAAAAGATTTCTTCACCAATTACGAATCAATCAAGAAAGATACTGCGATTGTCAAATCACTTTGAAATTGTTACGAGTCCCACATCGGACAATATATGATTTTCGCTATCGAGTCACCCACCATTTATTTCCACGCTCCTGTTGTCTAGTCCTGGGCGTGAGGGGGTGTGTTAAGAGTCTCACATCGACCAATATATAGTCTGAACATGTCCTTATAAGTGAGGGCAATCTTCACCCTACAAGCCGGTTTTGTAGAATTGAGTTAGACCCAAGCACATTTTTTAACAGAAATTGAGTAAGAATGCGATGTACCACGTACCCTAGTAAAAAGCATATCAATTTCATATATAATTGATTGCATTAGGCTGTGGAAGAACAATAATTTTAGTTAGAAAAAAATCACACTGATAAAAATCATGCAAATATGTTGACAAAAGTTGTAATACATGAAAAACTTCATCTTTATGTTAAGTTGATCGACATGGATCAAAAGTGAATGATCTAAAGATATCTCCCTTTATATGTGAAGGGGAGAATTGTTGGTTCCACCGGGTGTGGATATTGTCCAACCAAAGGCCAGAGTCTCATGTGCATTTAATGCATGAACACACATTCTCTTCTAATATATTATTTTAAAGTTATATTACAACAATTCTTGACAAAGTTGCACTATATTCACATTGTCTGATTATATGCATTAAGGATAGAATATTTCCCTTCAAATGTGTTATTTTATATATTTAGAAGATAAAATATTTAATAGAAAGCACGGATTAATTTGATTGATTATCTATAACAGTTATTTCTATATGTACTTAAATATATATTTTATAATCTACAGTCAAAAAATAATATTTAGTTTAGGTATTATACCAAAATTGGTAAATTTTATAATAAAGCATGATTTTATATAGTATAATAGATATTAAATGTTTGATGTAAGTAATTACCTATTTTTATGATCAAGTGTTTTTTATGTTACATTATATTAATAAAATAATTACGTTGTATTATTATTTTATTTTATTTCTCTCGATATTGAAATAAAAATCAATTTGATTAACAATAAAAAAAAGAAGTAATGAATAAAAACTAAGATAGAAGTAAAAAGAAAATAGGTCAAGCAATAACTAATATGGAATGCAGAAGACTGTATACGCCACGGCATTTACCAATCTACACTACATATAAGGAAAACCAATTTGAAGGATTCAACAATTTTTCAACACCATCATTTTCATGTCAATTTTATGTTCCTTTTATGTTAACAGTCAAAACTAGAGTCAAAAGTACTTGTATAGAGAACATGCAATTAACGATCCTCATGGACCACATTATTTTGAGGCTTACAAGTTAGTATAAGGTTCTTTGTATCTAACTCTATATTCTATATTCACAACTCCACTTAATTTAGGTGCACGAGCAAAAACTTTGTGTAATGGAGCACTATTGATTTGAGCACGATACCGTAAATAAAAAGGAATGTGTGTTATTTTTATACCAAAATTTACACTCAAATACTTATACTAAATACTGTTTACCGTATTTATACGGTGAACAATATTTTTATTAAATAAATATATATTTTATGAACACTATATAAACAATGTTAGTGAACAATATTCGTGAACACTATATGAATAGTGACTTTTAATAACAAAATAAAGTTGGTTAATGTAATGTTAAAAATTGGTTAATGAAGTGATGAAGTTAGTTAATAAACACCCAGATATTAAAAATAATTTTTAATTGTAAAACAAAGTTGGTTAATGAAATGTAAAAAGTTGGTTAATGAAATGTAATAGACTGCCAGATTTTTAGCAGTTATGAAGTTGGTTAGTAAAATTTATGAAATTGGTTAATGGAGTTGTGAAATTGGTTAATAGACTGTCCATTTTTTTTAGTAGTTATGAAGTTGAAATACGGTGTAGGTGTAAGAATGAGTGTAAGAATAACATTTTTCATAAAAAGATTTATTGATATTTTGTTCAACTTGAGAATTAGTTGAAAATTCAACTAAAAGTCGCCAACAATGTTTTTGTAATTATTTTGATCTAGGTCTTTTGAGAGGGTTTTCTCCAGAATACCTGTACATTCAAAAGCTTCTACCTCTACCGATTAGGGGTTAATTTCATTAAAGGTAACATGAACTGAATCTTTCTATAGTTAGGGTTTGTTTTTTAAAAATTTAAAAATCATTACTAGAAGTAGAATATCCTAAGAATAGACCTTCATCACCTTTAGCGTCATATTTGTCAAGGTTATCCTTCTTGTTATTATGGACAAAGCACTTGCGTTCGAAGACATGGATGTGAAAATTATTACATATGCTTCCTTCCGTTGTGTAATTCATAGGGTATTAGCTTTATAATTGGCCTTATCAAGACACGATTAATTACATAGCAAACATCGTTTACATCATCGACCCAGACATATTTAAGATGTTTGGTTTCTTTAAGCACCATCCTTACTAGCTCTTCAAGAGGTTTATTTTCCCATTCAATTACCTAGTTTTGTTGAAAAGTTTATGGATACGCTTTGTGCATTTCTCAATATGAAAGTTCTCGATTCCCACATTTTAAAATTTACCTCAATGATCACTTTAAATTGATGAAATGCATAAACCTTTTTTTTGTTCTTAATCACATTGGCTAATTTCTGATAGGCAATGAAGGAGTCCATTTTTTTAGACAATAAAAATGTCCAAGTATCGCGAGAATAATCATCCACTATAATAAGGACATAACTCATAGTTTTCGATGTGCTAAAAAGATCCATATGCAAGTGTTGTAAATGCCTATTTGTAGAAATAATATTTTTAATTTAAAGAAAGTCTTTACTTGCTTATCTTTTTTAAACACGTCACATAACTAATTCTTTTCAAGATGCAAGTTTGACAAACTGATTACTGATTTCGGTGATCTACTCGTGGACATGGATTATTTTCATATGCCATAGCCATAATTTGTCCTCTTTACTAAAAAGACGAATCATAATTGAAGGTAACTTATTATAGGATAAAATAAGTTTGTGACCCTCCTAAATATATCATATTTCAATTTTAGTCCCCCAAAAAAATTTCTTCAAACATTTATTCCCATAAGATTTTCGTCCACACTAATGGCCCCTCTAGTTAATTTTTGTTTACAAAGGATGAAATGACACACCACGTGGCATGTCACCGAGACAAAGATGATGACATAACCTAACACATGGTAGTTTCTAACCCTTTTATATTAATGAATTAAACAGAGACGAATAAATTGGACACCAAATTTGTCGCTTAAGATGAAAAAGATGAAGATTCATAACTAAAACCCAAAATATGTCATTCAATTCGTCGTAGAACATGAATATTCAAAGTGAAGCGGAAAGTCTTTCGCTAAAATCATTGTATAAGATGAAGTTTCATAAATGAGCCTAAAATATGTCACTAAAAGTGAAGTGTCGCATAAGATGAATATTTTTAATTGAACCTTGTATCCGTCACTAAAATTGTCACAAGAATAAAAAGACGAGTAAAGCACAAAAAATATATAAAATACATTTGCGAATGTGTGTATATATATATATATATATATATCATTCAATTTTAGATTTTGAAAAATAATGAGATTAATAGAAAAAGAAAATAAAAATCATATTGTTTCTCATTTTCAATTTGAAACCCTGCCACACAATTTCACCAATGAATGCACAAATCAACTTGAATTGAAACGGAAGAGATTCACATAATTGTAATCAAATAACACCGAAAGCAACACAACTTTCATAATTTATAACAGAAATCAACGAGGTGATATAAACACTAACTTTCATAATATTTGGCTAAGATTAACAATGAAAAGATTAAAAAAATTAAGGTTTTTCGTCCACACTAATGGCCCCTCTAGTTAATTTTTATTTACAAAGGATGAAATGACACGCCACGTGGCATGTCACCGTGACAAAGATGATGACATAGCCTGACACATGATAGTTTCTAACCCTTTTATATTAATGAATATTAAATAGAGACGAATAAATTGGACACCAAATTTGTCGCATAAGATAAAAAAGATGAAGATTCATAACTAAACCCCAAAATATGTCATTAAATTCGTCGTATAACATGAATATTCAAAGCGAAGCGGTCTTTCGCTAAAATCATTGTATAAGATGAAGTTTCATAAATGAGCCTAAAATATGTCACTAAAATTTAAGTGTCGCAGAAGATGAATATTTTTAATTGAACCTTGTATGCGTCACTAAAATTGTCACAAGAATAAAAAGACGAGTAAAGCACAAAAAATAGATAAAATAAATTTGCACATATATATATATATATATATATATATATATATATATCATTCAATTTTTGATTTTAAAAAATAATAACGTTAATAGAAAAGGAAAATAAAAATCATATTGTTTCTCATTTTCAATTTGAAACCCTGCCACACAATTTCACCAATGAATGCACAAATCAACTTGAATTGAAACGGAAGAGATTCACATAATTGTAATCAAATAACACCGAAAGCAACACAACTTTCATAATTTATAACAGAAATCAACGAGGTGATATAAACACTAACTTTCATAATATTTGGCTAAGATTAACAATGAAAAGATTAAAAAAATTAAGGTTTTTCGTCCACACTAATGGCCCCTCTAGTTAATTTTTATTTACAAAGGATGAAATGACACGCCACGTGGCATGTCACCGTGACAAAGATGATGACATAGCCTGACACATGATAGTTTCTAACCCTTTTATATTAATGAATATTAAATAGAGACGAATAAATTGGACACCAAATTTGTCGCATAAGATAAAAAAGATGAAGATTCATAACTAAAACCCAAAATATGTCATTAAATTCGTCGTATAACATGAATATTCAAAGCGAAGCGGTCTTTCGCTAAAATCATTGTATAAGATGAAGTTTCATAAATGAGCCTAAAATATGTCACTAAAATTTAAGTGTCGCAGAAGATGAATATTTTTAATTGAACCTTGTATGCGTCACTAAAATTGTCACAAGAATAAAAAGACGAGTAAAGCACAAAAAATAGATAAAATAAATTTGCACATATATATATATATATATATATATATATATATCATTCAATTTTTGATTTTAAAAAATAATAACGTTAATAGAAAAGGAAAATAAAAATCATATTGTTTCTCATTTTCAATTTGAAACCCTGCCACACAATTTCACCAATGAATGCACAAATCAACTTGAATTGAAACGGAAGAGATTCACATAATTGTAATCAAATGACACCGAAAACAAGACAACTTTCAAAATTGATAACAGAAACCAACGAGGTGATATAAACACTAACTTTCATAATATTTGGCTAAGACTAACAATGAAAAGATTAAAAAATTAAGGTTTTTCGTCCACACTAATGGCCCCTCTAGTTAATTTTTATTTACAAAGGCTGAAATGACACGCCACGTGGCATGTCACCGTGACAAAGATGATGACATAGCTTGACACATGGTAGTTTTTAACCCTTTTATATTAATGAATTAAATAGTGACGAATAAATTGAACACAAAATTTGTCGCATAAGATGAAAAAGATGAAGATTCATAACTAAAACCCAAAATATGTCATTAAGTTCGTCGTAGAACATGAATATTCAAAGCAAAGTGGAAAATATTTCGCTAAAATCATTGTATAAGATGAAGTTTCATAAATGAGCCAAAAATATGTCACTAAAAGTGAAGTGTCGCAGAAGATGAATATTTTTAATTGAACCTTGCATCCGTCACTAAAATTGTCACAAGAATAAAAAGACGAGTAAAGCACAAAAAATAGATAAAATACATTTGCAAATATATATATATATATATATATATATATATATATATATATATATATATCATTCAATTTTTGATTTTGAAAAATAATGAGATTAATAGAAAAAGAAAAGAAAAATCATATTGTTTCTCATTTTCAATTTGAAATCCTGCCACACAATTTCACCAATGAATGCACAAATCAACTTGAATTAAAACAGAAGAGATTCACATAATTGTAATCAAATGACACCAAAAACAAGACAACTTTTAAAATTTATAACAGAAACCAATGGGGTGATATAAACACTAACTTTCATAATATTTGGCTAAGACTAACAATGAAAAGATTAAAAAATTAAGGATTTATAAACTATTATGTTCTTTCTACTGAAACTAAATTTAAGTTTACTCTCATCAACCACCATGTTCAGCTAAACAGTCATAATATAAAAAGTAGTCTGATTCAAAATGCAATTGCAACGAGTTTCAAAATAATTGATCAGAATGTTACTCTTGTTATGTTACCTCATTGACCTTGACATTAAATGTTGTCATACCGGGTTGTGCCTTACCACTAAAGATAATTTCATTAGCAACATACATATAATTTAAAACGTCATGTGATGATGATATATATTTTTTCATCTGTTTTGACAGGATACACAAAGAGATTCTCCAAAGTCGATGTTAGAATTTTCAGAACAGTATTGTTCTAAAACCTATCTTTAATCTTTCCTATTCTTAGATCAAATGTGCTATTAGTTGTTAGACAAACTTTACGACCATCCTGCATATACACCGAAATTGTAAAATCCAAAAACATTATTGAAGGAAGTAGGGCATATGTATATGTAAGGTGTTTCTCATGATGATAGAGGTTTCAATTCTGATAATTGGATTTTGATTTCCTAAGTTTGTCTAAAAAATAGAAATTATCAAATAAAAATGACGACGATTAGGGGCATAAAAAAACCTATTTAATTAGTTTTAATTGGGATAAAATAACCTATTATTATTATTATTATTATTATTATTATTATTATTATTATTATTATATAGTAGATTATGGTAGATATTTAATATATCTATGCCTAGAAATTACACATATGAAGATAAATGATACTTATAACAACGACTTGATATAAATTCGTAGCTAAAAGATGTGTATGCCTATGGTTATTTTGACTGTCACTAAAAAGCTTCATTGGAATATGATTGTTTCCTTGTAGTGCTTTTACTATTGCAACCATCTTGTTTCGCTTAGACATGTTCTCAAAAGATCTTATTTTATTGTCATAGATCCTAAATGACAAAGGATTGCAGTAGTAATGTGAGTTCAACCAAAGAGAATGAATCATCAACTAGGTGATTAACTTTGTGGGCTCATACGAATTAATCCAAATTGCTAAAAATTTGGTTCTAAATTGCGGCTTGTTTATATTAATATTGTTGATGCGGTAGTCCATACAACCACATCAAACCATAATTATTGTGTGATTTAAAATTACTGTGTGATCATTTTATAAACCATGTAAGTTAATTTTGTTCATGTTTGTTTAGTTATTTTCATCAAAATCAAACATTTTATAACTCTAAAATTACATATTTTTATGTGAAAAAACTTAACTTTAAATTTATCTCTACTGTGTATATAAAATTTCCCTAATCAAAATTCACATTACAAAGACCGTAATAAGCATTGTAATAATGACAATAACCCTAATCATAACATCTACAACCGCAATCTCAATTTAAAGTTATGGTTGAAAACACAAAAATCAACAATAGGGTCTAGACTTTACGTGGTTTTTACTCTTCTTTTTTCTATCTTGGTATACGTGTTGATATTGGTATGTTCTCTTTGCTTGATAACTAGTAACAATCTCGTGCATACGCATGAACTCTAGTCTAATACGCGTGTTTGCTTATATAATACTCCTTCTGGCCATTATTATAAACAAATATTCTCTTTTTAGATTCATTGAATAATGAATGTATCTGGTCGTTTATGTAGATCAGATACATTCATTACTCAATGAACCTAAAAAGGGAATATTTGCTTATAATTCAGGCCGGAGAAAGTATATTTATTTTAAATAGAAGGTTAAAAAAGAAAAAAAAATTAAATCAATAATAAAAAAATTTCGTATATAAAATATTTTAATAAATAATATTTTTCTGTATATCATTTTTGCATCATAAATACCATCTTTCGTATATAAAAACATTTCAATTAATAATAGATTTTTTCTCGTATACAAATATCATTTATGTTAAGGTATCAATTAGAAAAATATCTAGATCAATGGTAAATTTTCATATATAAAAATACTTAAATCAGTAATAGATTTTTTTTCCCGTATACCATTTTTTAATCAAAATTTTTTAGATCACAAATACCATTTTTCATATATAAAAATATTTATATCACTAATATATTTTCCCCATATACAAATATTATTTATGTTTAGGTATAGTTTACAAAAATACCTGAATCAATTGTAAATTTTTGTATATAAAAATATTTAGATCAATAATAGTTTTTTCTGTATGCATTTTTTGAGTAAATTTTTTTTGGATCATAAATACCATTTTTCTTATATAATAATACTTAGATCATTAAATGATTTTTTCCTTATACTAATATTATTTATGTTTAGGTAACATTTACAAAAGTATCTGAATAAATTGTAAATTTTCGTATATAAAAATATTAAAATCAATAATAGTTTTTTTATCGTATACATTTTTTGAATAAAAATTTTTTGGATCATAAATACCATTTTTCTTATATAAAAATATTTAGATCATTAATAGATTTTTTCCATATACAAATATTATTTATGTTTAAGTAACGTTTACAAAAATATCTGAATCAATTACAAATTTTCGTATATAAAAATATTTAGATCACTAATAGTTTTTTCCCATATACATTTTTTGAATAAAATTTTTTGGATCATAAATACCATTTTTTGTATATCAAAATATTTAGATCCGTAATAGATTTTTTCCTGTACAAAAATATTATTTTTGTTTAGGTATCATTTAGAAAAATATCTGAATCAATAGAATTTGATACTAATAGAATTTAATTATAAACAATATTAGTATATTACAATTATATATATACTATAAAAATTATATTTTTGTTTATACATATCTATATATATATATATATATATATATATATATATATATATATATATATATATATATATATATATATATATATATATATATATATAAACATTTCTCCTATTTACGTTGATAACATATATTTGGAAATTAATGACATCAATAACAAATAATTTTTCTAATATTTAATTATTCAAACATTACTTTAATTGTATAAACTTCACTAATGACATATATTAATATAATAATATGTTGAATCATATAAATTAAAGTTAATGATAAGTGACACACATTTTTGTATTTTATTCAATAATAGACCTTTTCAAGTATATTTTTAAATTCATTTTAATTGAAATTACTTTTTTTAAAACTAAAATTATTATTATTTTCTTAAAAAATATTGTATTTTAAAATAAAAATTATTTCAAATTATATTTATTCATTATTAATATTCAATTACTAAGGTTAATTTTTAAAAATAAAATACTATTTTATATGTAAATTAACAATCATTTAAAATGATCATAATAATTTTTTTATTAAAAAATAATTTATTGGAATATTTTGAGTAATAACATATTAGAAATAATAATAATAATAATAATAATAATAATAATAATAATAATAATAATAATAATAATAATAATAATAATAATAATAATAATAATAATAATAATAAAGTTATAAAACGTGAAAAGACAAAAGTCAAGAGAAAATGTGGAAAGTGAAAGTGATAAGTGAGTTGGAAAGTGAAAAATAAAAAGTGAGTTAAAAAAATCAAAAAAAGACTTTTTTTTTCCACAAATTATTAATTTATACGAAACTAATAAAAAATTATTTTTGTCATTTTCAGAACAATAATTTTTTTATGTTATAGATATGTTGTGTCAATAGAAAAGTTGTCAGCTTATTTTTATGCATAGAATTGCTCTAGGTATTTAAAAAATACATATTTTTCACGCTATTATTTTGTCCCCAACATGTGTTAAGAAAGAATCAAAGTATACATACGACATGAGATTGATAAACGTGAATCTCAAGTATCGTGATTCGTAATAGCTTCCTTCTTCTAGTTTATGTTGTAACGAAATTATGCAGTTTATTCACGTGAAATTTCTATTATTGAAACATAGTTTAACAAGCTTTCCAACATATAAATTAGGGGCTAAAAAAAGAAATACTTGATTGATTGATTAGCAAACATTTGAGAATGCCAAACTGAGGATCTCCAAGCCAAACTTGTAAAAAGCCAAGCACGTTTAATGGAATTAAAAGAAGACGTAACTTGATTACTATGTTTCCATATATATAAAAACATTTTCCAAACCCACCTAATTTAGATAGAAAGAATTAAGAAAGAAATATATTACGTGTGAGACAATATATAGTCGTACTTGTACTTTCAAATCTAAAATATGTTATTTTATCGAAACAAAGATTACAATAACCTTAGTTTGTTTATCTATTTTAGTTTTTCTTAATTCTTGCTAAGCTTGTTTTTGTCAAGAATAAGTAACTCTTATCTTACTATTTAAAATGATAAGCTTATATAGTCATTTAATTAAAATTTATTAGTTTTAAAAAAATAGTAAAGATCATACTTAAATTCCCCCAAGAGAATCTGCAAAATAAGTATTAAAGAAAAAGAAAAAAACTTGAAAGAGTGAGAAAAATAAATGAATAATAAGAAATAAAGAAAGTATATTTTAATTAGAAAAAAAAAGTTAAGAAATAGAGAATATTGAAGATCGTTGAAGTATGCCTTAAAATCATAAGTGGTGAAGAGAAAGAAAATTTATGTTGGAGTTGATGAAGACGATGGCACACAGAAAGTCGGCGGAGAAGCTGACGTAGTGAGAGCTCTAGCAAGTAGTGATGGACGATGGGTTGATACAGTTCAGTTGGGTCGGGTCCATCGGATATTGGATATGGTTCAAGTAGTTTTCGTGTATCAGACTTGGTTGTTTCAGTTTATGAATCAGTTTGTTAATGAGTTGTGTTTTGGCCTCTTTAAGTAACCGGTTGATTTCAGTAATTAAACATATGTATCTTCGTCATTCTTATCTTCACAGCCTTCAGAAATTTTGAGAGTTGAAGAAAGAGATAAGGATATGAGAATCCTTCAGGTTCCGATCCTTTAGAGGTTGACTTTATTCGGACTCTGGTCTTCAGAAGCTAATTCTTCAGAGTCTGATCTTCAGAATCTGCATCTTAAGGCTTCTCTTTAAATGTTCAATGCAGTGTCAAAATTGACTTTGAATCAGAATTTTGATCTAAGTTCTTTGCACACTTGAACAAACACTAGTACACCCAATTATTCTTTAAATACTTTATTATCATCAAAACCTAATGGATATGGTACAAAACAATTTTATGATGACAAACACGAGTATTTAAGAATAATGGTTATTGATTTAATTAACCAGCTGACTTTAGAGTGTGAGATTTGTAAGCCCCCCTGAGTCGGATAGTCCTAAGGGTGAGGTTTATAATCTCCCCCTAAGTCCTATCCAGGTTAATTAAATTTATCTTTAAAGCACAAAAACAAGTCTTAAGATATTAAGCAATAAAATTCTTAACATATCAGATTCAGATGCTTAAATACTTATTCTTACTCCCCTTTTTGTCATCAATAGAAAGAATATAAAGAACGAAATAAGAAAATATCTTGAAGAAAAATTTGATTAACCCAAGAAGTAGAGATTCAGATTGCCAAAACATGTTCAAAATGAGAAGACAAAATAATGAAAAGGTTTATTAAATCCTAAAGCCTAGGGTTTATGCTTTAGAAGCTTCAGGATAGCTTTGAGATCAGAACCCATTTCATCTTGCCTAACAATCATATTCTTCATCTAAACATCTATCTCTTCTTTCTTAGCAGCCATGACTTCTTGAATGGCAGCAACAAGATCCAATCTTTCTTCTTGGTTCTCATGCTTTTGGATGGAGGAAGCTACATTCTTAGATGAGAAGGCCTTGAGATTTTTCAAGAGTGAATCCACAGAAATTCTGTGAGTGTCCCATTCAATTGCATGAGCTATTGTATCAGAAGCAAAGAACCTCTCATTCAACAGATTATGAACCCTATCAAATACAATAGTCCTAAACTCTTCCATTTGGTATTTGATACGAGATGGGAGGTTTAGATGGAGAGAAGGATTAGGTGTAGAAGGAAAACTATTGTCATTATCATTATTGTCATTATTGAAAAGATCGATTTGGTTGATAAGGCCATAATTGTCATTATCTTGTGCATCAGAGATAAATTTCTAAATGATGCTGCCATGGAAAAAACTCCAGCTTCGATGTGGGCAAAACCTGAATCATTGTATATGACCAAATCTTTCACTCACATGTTGTGTTTGAAATAACAACTTTACTCATTCTGAATGGTAGAGAACAAATCTAGAATGGACCAATCGATAATATTTTACAAGATCATTGATAATCTAAAGAATATTGCGGTGAAGATTGAAGATGAGAACATAGCTATACTAGTGTTGAGCTAATTACAAAAATTATTTGAGAACTAAGGATTCAATTATTTATTGTAATGAAGGTACTATTAATTTGGAAGTTACTATAAAGCTCTCCAATTCTCATTTGACTCGTGATAAGATAGGGAAGTAGATTGTGCCATCTCAAATGGATGGTTATTATGGTCTTGATAGTTATGCTTTTAATGTGGCTAAAGGGTTGCAAAACTCTTAAACTTGGACCTTTAGGGAGGAATTCGAAAGTAAGAGGAGTCAAATATGATTGAAGAAAAATGCTTATGGGCTTGTCAAATTCCTAAGCAAGAAAAGAAGATTGGAAACAAGTGGATGCAAGTGGTAAGATCAAGGTGTAAGTCTGGCTTGACCTTGATTTAGCATGGTAGAAAGCAACAAGGTGGTTGATGGATGATTTTGCACCACCACAATTTCAAGTAAAGGTGGATATTATAGAAGTACATCCCGTAAAACCTTGAGTGATGATGAGAAAGAAAATATGTTTCCATATTTCCAGAAACTAGAAAGCCGGAAAGTAACAAAAATTTCGACGAAAGACATCTGGTCTGGGCGATATGCGGGTATCGAGTTTGGTTGGTTAGGTTCGCAAATTTGATCATTAAATTCGACTAAGACAATGGCCTTGCAAGAGATGGAAACAACAACAACAACAACACCATTATGTGAGATAGATTGCAAGAGCAGAAAAAATATTTTGTTCAAGACTTGTGTTAGAAGAACAACATGCAACACAAAACTATGAGGGCAATGGTGTAGTTTTCATGATGTCAAAACATTGTGAATCAACTACAACTTAAGTGGAATCATAGAAACCATGCAAAGGCAACCAAGACAAGCATTTTTGGCTACAAGACACTAATAGGTCGACTCATAGACACCATAGGTCGACCTACTGCAAGCTGTTTCTGAAAAAAATTCTATGTAAGAGGTAAATGCGTCGACGCATTACTTGCATAGGTCGACGCATGGAACTTTGATGTTATCTCGGGTATGCGCATGCTGACTCTTCCGGTCGACGCATCAAATTTTGGGTGACTCAAGTACAAGAGCAAAATGCGTCAACACATTGAAGGAATAGGTCGACGCATGAGATTTTGAGGAATTCACGGGAATGCGCACGCCGACCCTTCAGGTCGACGCAAGTGTCAAGTAAAATACTCTCCATAGGTCGACCTATGCAGGGAGCAGGCCGACCTGTCGCTACTCAAACTGTTTTTTTTGCTGTGTTCAAATCAGCCTATGCATTGTGTGTGGTATAAATACTCAAATGATCATTCTCAAGCATTTAACAAAAAACGTGAAAAATATACGCAAGCTTCTTCTCATCTTCAACCTTTCGCTTATTGATCGAGAATCACACATAATCATCTTTTTTCGATCGAAGTAAGGAACGTGCGTTGATAAGGTTCGACGGTAGATATTTGTCTTGTTCGAGATTCGACGGTAGACATTCATCTTATTCGAGTGAAGATTGTTGAGGGTGTTTCTTGTATAAAACCTTAGGGTTTTTCCTTCTTCATCAAAGATTTTGCTCGAAGGTTTTTGACGATCGATTCTCTTTGGTAATCAATTCAGCCGTGCATAAGGGATTGAGGGATTAAAGATCCACTCAACAAATTTGCTACAACCGGAGGATTGAGAAAGGAATGATCGGGGTCTTGATCGGTGAAGATCATTGACATTGACTTGATTCAACTTGAATCAAGGGGATGATCAAATTGTATTCAATTTTACTGCATGTGTGTAGTTGGTGATTGGTACTTTCTATCCTTGTTAAACATTTTGCAATCAAATAAAACTTTCCTAATTTCATTTGAAATTAGGGGCAGACGTACTCCTGCGAGGACGATAGAGGAACTGCCTAAACAAATATCGCGTGCCTTATCGCTTTTACTTTATCTTGTTTCCATTTGTTTTCGTTTATTTCCATTGTTGAACAAAAACTAACGTTTGGTAAATATCGATCACCAAGTGTTCGATAAAATTACTCAATCAAATTTTTGTTCAAATTTTAGTGAAAACTTTCATTGTGAGTAATATACCATATAGTGTGCAATTGAAACAATTGATATATTCGTTAAAACGTAATTCATTACTTGACATTTTCATCCGTTCGGTTTAGTGCACGTATCCGGTCCCCGATAACATAATCGCTCTTAGACGATTAAGTGATTCAGGGAAGTCACGTTTTAAAAGCTAAAATTTTCTTAAGTCAAAAAAAGGTGGTCTATTCACCCCCCCCCCCCCTCTAGACCATTCCTTTCGTCTAACAAGTGGTATCACGAGCTCCGATTCATTCTAGTGCTTGATATAACTTTTTAGAAAATGGAGAGCAGTCAAAAAGGGGCGTACAATAAAGCGCCTGTTTTCACTGGAGAAAACTATAGTTATTGGAAAGACTGTATGTGCATTTATATCAACTCCGTTGATAGAAAAATATGGGATGTCATCGTCAATGGTCCTATGGCTATTACCATAACCAACGATGCAGGCATCACCAGACCTAAACCTCAAGCACAATGGGATGAAAAAGATAAAAAGAATTACGGGTATGATTCGAAAGCTAGAAACATGATTATAGCTTCCTTAGGGGTTGATGAGTATTTTCGTGTGTCGCATTGCCAAATGGCTAAGGCAATGTGGGATGCATTACAAGTCGCCCACGAAGGAACTAATGATGTTAAACTAGCTAGAATCAATACATTAACGCAAGAGTTTGATCTCTTTCATATGAAGCAAGGTGAAACCATTGCGGATATGCAGAAGAGATTTTCTCACATTATCAATCGTTTACACACTTTGGGACATATTACTCCTAATGTCGTAGCTACTAACCAAGTTTTGAGATGTCTTAGTAGGGAATGGCAACCAAAGGTCACGGCAATCAAAGAAGCCAACGATCTCTCTACATTGGATCTCACGGCTCTATTTGGGAAAGCTAGAAGAACATGAGCAAGATCTCATGAACCTAAACAAACACGAAAAGAAAGAAAAGAAAGAAAAGTCAAAGGATACCGAAAAGAAGTCTATCGCTCTAAAGGCTTCAAGTTCTAAGTCATCCACCAAAGACACGTGTGATAGTGAATCTAGTGACGAAGATGAAAGTCCGGATGAAGATATGGGATTGTTCGTGAGAAGATACAATAAATATCTTCGAAAGAATGAAATTAAGAACTCGGACAACAATCTAGTTAATTATAGACGTCAATCAAAGCCTAACAAGCAAGATGAGTATAAGAAAACTAAACCTAGAGGATCTTGTTACAACTGTGGAAAACCGGGTCACTACAAACCGGATTGCCCTTCGCTAAAGAAAGATAAGACAAAGAGTAAACCTCAAAAGAAGCAACCAAAAGGAAGAAGAGCCTATATCGCTTGGGAAAGTGATAGTGACTCATCTAGCAAAGAAAGCTCAAGCGATGAAGAGGAAACCGTCAACCTATGTCTCATGGAACATCAAAAGAAGAAAAAGATTGTGGAATGTCTTGAGTCATCCGAGAGAAGATGGTTTCTAGATAGCGGATGCTCAAGACATATGACGGGTGACTTATCTTTATTCTATGACTTTGTGGCTAAGAAGAAAGGATTTGTGACCTATGGTGATAACAACAAGGGAGCAATACTTGGTAAAGGTAGTGTAGGTAATCCCTCTTATACTACTATCTCTGACGTCCTTCTAGTTGAGGGCCTTAAACACAATCTTATTAGCATCAGTCAATTATGAGACAAAGGATACTCGGTATCATTTTTTAAAGAAAGTTGCATAATTAGAAATGTTGACAAGAAAGATGATGTGTTCAAAGGCCTGAGGGTAAATAATGTATACATGCTTGACCTAAATGAAGTATCCTTGATTGAGGCCAAATGTCTAGCAACTATGAGTGAAGACTCATGGCTTTGGCATAGACGTTTAGCTCACGTCAACTTTGATTTGCTCAAAAAAATCGTCTCAAAAGATCTAGTACATGGCCTACCCAAAATAAAGTTTTCCAAAGATCACTTATGTGATGCGTGCCAAATGGGGAAGCAAACAAGGATCTCTTTTAAATCTAAAAACATTGTTTCAACTACGAGACCTCTTGAACTTCTTCATATGGACCTCTTTGGACCATCTAGAATAAAAAGTCTAGATGGAAAGTATTATGGGTTTGTCATAGTTGATGATTTCTCTAGGTATTGTTGGACGATTTTCTTAGCAAGCAAAAGTGACACCTTCCTCGCGTTTGAGAAATTTGCCAAGTTATTCCAAAATAAATTGAACACTAACATAGTATCCATCCGAAGTGATCATGGGGGTGAGTTTGAAAACCATCTCTTTGAAGCGTTTTGTGGCAATCATGACATTAATCATAATTTCTCCGCACCACGAACTCCCCAACAAAATGGAGTAGTGGAACGTAAAAATCGCGTGTTGGAAGAACTTGGGAGAACTATGATTAATGAACATGGGCTTCCAAAATATTTTTGGGCCGATGCCATTAATACGGCTTGTTATGTTTTAAATAGGATCTTGATACGACCTATTCTAAACAAAACACCGTATGAACTCTTGAAAGGAAGAAAACCAAACATTTCCCACCTTCATGTATTTGGATGTAAGTGTTTTGTTCTAAATAATGGAAAGGAAAATCTTGGCAAGTTTGATGCAAAAGAGGATGAGGGTATCTTTCTTGGATACGCTCAATCTAGTAAAGCTTATGGAGTATACAACAAAAGGTTACATATTGTTGAAGAGTCTGTACATGTCTCCTTTGATGAGTCTTGTCCGAAAGTTTTTGGAAAAGGTAGTGTTCTTAATGGTGCAGGTGTCTCAACTGAGAGTTTATTAAAAGATCCGGATGCCAAGCTTGAGAAAGATAAAGAATCCCTCTTACCCGAGAATAATAAAGAGGAAGTGGATCAAACACCTAAAGAGAAAGTAGAAGAGCAACCAAGTGAGAAGAGTGATCTTCCTCTTGCATGGAAATCTTCTAAGGACCATCCTATGGAGAACATTCTAGGAGACATATCAAAAGGGGTGACAACACGGTCAAGGATAAGTAACTTTTGTTTTTATTATTCTTTCGTCTCTCAAATTGAGCCTAAAAATTCCAAAGACGCATTAGTAGATGAGCATTGGTACTTGGCTTTGCAAGAAGAGCTAAACCAATTTAAGAGAAATGAGGTTTGGGACCTTGTCCCTCCTCCGCGAGACCATCGATTAATTGGCACTAAATGGGTGTTTAGGAACAAACTAGATGAAAAAGGTATCATCACCCGCAACAAGGCCCGTCTTGTTGCTCAAGGGTATAGCCAAGAGGAAGGGATCGACTATGAGGAGACCTATGCTCCGGTAGCCCGACTTGAGGCAATACGCTTGTTAATTGCATTCGCATGTTCACAAAACTTTAAGCTTTATCAAATGGATGTTAAGAGTGTGTTTCTAAATGGGTTCATTAATGAAGAGGTTTATGTATCTCAACCTCCCGGATTTGAAAACGTTGATTATCCTGATTATGTTTATAAACTTAAGCGTGCCTTGTATGGTCTAAAACAAGCTCCTAGAGCTTGGTACGAGCGGCTTAGCAATTTTTTGATTAATCAAGGTTTCTCAAGAGGGAAAGTTGATACCACCCTATTCATTAAGAGACATGAAAAGCATTCAATATTAGTTCAAGTGTATGTGGATGATATTATCTTTGGTTCTACTAACATGACTCTTGTAAAGGAGTTTTCTAAGCTTATGCAGGGAGAATTTGAAATGAGCATGATGGGTGAACTAAACTACTTCCTTGGACTCCAAATAAAGCAACTAAAAGAAGGAACGTTTGTGAGTCAAACTAAGTATTGTCAAGAGCTCATCAAACGGTTTGATGTGGCAGCTCGTAATTGTTGTGCTCAAATACTATGGCTCAAGCAACAATTACTTGACTTCAATGTCAAGCTTGATCATATTCCTATCTTTTGTGATAACACAAGTGCTATAAATCTAACCAAAAATCCGGTCTTACACTCTCGCACTAAACACATCGAAATTCGACACCATTTCCTTAGGGATCATGTTGAGAAGGGTGATGTAGTGTTTGAGCATGTTGATAGCAAAAATCAACTTGCCGACATCTTTACAAAACCACTAGCTACCGAGCCCTTCTTTCACATCCGTAGGGAACTTGGCGTCCTTGATATATCGGATAGGTTGCAACTATGAGTAGTTGCATATGCTTTATTTATTATTATTATCTATGCTCTCACAATTTTTAAGTGTTCATTGAAAGATATGTGAGGGCTTGTTTCTCATATCCCATGTGTAAAGGTAATATCGTTTCAACCTTAGATTCACTTCATGCAAACACTTCACTATGGTAAAGTTGAAATTTGTTCATTAAATATTTTTATTTTATGCATAACTTGATTGTGACATACATACATTCATTGCATCTAACCAAATTTTGAAATTTGCAAAGCTTAGGTCGACCTACTCTTTTTGTGAGTCGACCTACTCAAAAGAATTTTTCAAAAATATGAAGCTATTGCGTCGACGCATCACCTGCATAGGTCGACGCATCGTTCGCAGAATTTCAAAATTAGGTTATATTTAAAAAGGGGACACAAGGCAAATTCACTCTTCACTCTTCCTTGCGCCGACCTGCTCTCACCAAAAACCCTAAGACCACTCACTTCCTCCATCTCATTCATCCATGGATTCCTACAAATCATTGAGAAAGAGAGCAAGCAGAGAGGACTCCTCTTCTCAACCACAACCTGAATTAGAAGATGCTCTATCTCTCATTCCCGATGCCCTTGTTGAATCCTACTCAGCCCATTTCAGAAACAGAAAGGTCATCAAACAATTCATGCTATTCACAGGAACTCTGCGAAGACTTCATCTTCAACAGGTAATAGAACTACTTGAAGTTCAAAATTTGGGTACTTTTCTTGAATTGAACCATGATTACAATGAGGATTTGGTAAGGGTTTTCTACAATGGTATGGAAGGACACTTCCAAGGCAGTTCCTTCAATTTTTCAGATGGGTACAACCACATACGCCATCACCGACAACACTTGGAGGCATGTAGGTCTATTTCCACTCTGTGAGAATGCTGTCACGGTAACTGATACCAACGTGTTGACTCAGTTTGACTATAATGTTGCATTGAACAACATGTTGAGGCGCCCTCATGCTGACCATATCGTTCAAAGCAATTTGTTCCCTCGGTCAGCTACTACAGGTCTCCTAAACATAGTTGATAGAATTCTACAATGGATTGTGGCACGAATCATCCGTCCTAAGCAAGGTGGGTACTCAAGTGTTGACCAACAAGAAGTGTACTTGGTTTGGTTGATCAAGAGCAGAATTCCGGTAAATTGGTCTCATTTTATAGTGAAGCGTATGTTTGAATTGAAGGAATCAGGAAGAGGCACTGCTATTGGATATGCCTCCTTCATCCAATGGGTGCTTAATAGAGTCAATATTCCATCTCAACGGCTTCCCAAGAAGTCCATCTCAATTGACCAAGAATTCACCAAGAAGACACTGAACATGATGGGTTTCTTCTACAATCGAGCCACGGGTGCCTATGGAGCTGTTCTACGAGGAAACAATCCAGACCTAAATAGAGATGATGAGGATGAAATGAATATTGATGAAGGGGAAGAAAATGAAGGTGAAGATGAAGATGCAAATGTGGGTGCTGAAACTGCCGGCTCAAATATTGCAAATTTGATGGAGGCTATGCGTCTTCAACAAATTGAGAATCAAAATCTGATGAATGAGCGTCTCACCACTTTGACCACTCGTGTCACGGAGCAAGGTGCTCAATTTACTACGTACTCCACATTTCAAGAGCAACTGTACAACACACTCTATGGTATGATGGATGCTCAAGAAACCACCTCTATTCCTTCACAAACGCCTTCATGCAACACTATCCATTCCCTCCTGTTCATACAGCTCCATCACCACCACCGACCCAAGAAGGAAATGAAGATGATGAAACCTAGTGTTCTCTTTTTCTTTTTTTTCATGCATAAACCATTTCCAAAATTTCATGAACAATTTTATTGCTTTTGTGATCTTATTTTATGTTGTGCTGAACTAAATTCTACCGTGCTTTGTGTTAGTGTATGGATTTGAATTGAGCTAAGTGCTCATTACGTGTTTAGCTATTTATGTTATATTGCACTATTATTCATTTTATCATTAAGCGATGTTTTTATGTGAATGATTGCTTTATGATTATGATTGCAAAAAGGGGCTTAGTAATGATCAAAATTGAATTATGTTATTCCGCCATGTATGTATAACATCGCCTGTCTCTTTTTGATGTTGTCAAAGGGGGAGAAAACTAAGTGAATCAGCAAGCCATGGAAAACACATGCACCAAGATAGGGGGAGCATACAGAAAGGGGGAGCAAGCACTTTGGTTAAGCAACGTCTCGACAAAGATTCACAATTTTTGCCATCATCAAAAAGGGGGAGTATGTGAGGGCAATGGTGTAGTTTTCATGATGTCAAAACATTGTGAATCAACTACAACTTAAGTGGAATCATAGAAACCATGCAAAGGCAACCAAGACAAGCATTTTTTGCTACAAGACACTAATAGGTCGACTCATAGACACCATAGGTCAACCTACTGCAAGCTGTTTCTGAAAAAATTCTATGTAAGGGGTAAATGCGTCGACGCATTACTTGCATAGGTCGACGCATGAAACTTTGATGTTATCTCGGGTATGCGCACGCTGAATCTTCAGGTCGACGCATCAAATTTTGGGTGACTCAAGTACAAGAGCAAAATGCGTCAACGCATTGAAGGAATAGGTCGACGCATGAGATTTTGAGGAATTCACGGGAATGCGCACGCCGACCCTTCAGGTCGACGCAAGTGTCATGTTTAGCTCTCCTCAAGTAAAATACTCTCCATAGGTCGACCTATGCAGGGAGCAGGTCGACCTGTCGCTACTCAAACTGTTTTTTTTTGCTGTGTTCAAATCAGCCTATGCATTGTGTGTGGTATAAATACTCAAATGATCATTCTCAAGCATTTAACAAGAAACGTGAAAAATATACTCAAGCTTCTTCTCATCTTCAACCTTTCGCTTATTGATCGAGAATCACACATAATCATCTTTTTGGATCGAAGTAAGGAACGTGCGTTGATAAGGTTCGACGGTAGATATTTGTCTTGTTCGAGATTCGACGGTAGACATTCATCTTGTTCGAGTGAAGATTGTTGAGGGTGTTTCTTGTATAAAACCTTAGGGTTTTTCCTTCTTCATCAAAGATTTTGCTCGAAGGTTTTTGACGATCGATTCGCTTTGGTAATCAATTCAGCCGTGCATAAGGGATTGAGGGATTAAAGATCCATTCAACAAATTTGCTACAACCGGATGATTGAGAAAGGAACAATCGGGGTCTTGATCGGTGAAGATCATTGACATTCACTTGATTCAACTTGAATCAAGGGGAGGATCGAATTGTATTCAATTTTACTGCATGTGTGTAGTTGGTGATTGGTACTTTCTATCCTTGTTAAACATTTTGCAATCAAATAAAACTTTCCTAATTTCATTTGAAATTAGGGGCAGACGTACCCCTGCGAGGACGATAGAGGAACTGCCTAAAAAAATATCGTGTGCCTTATCGCTTTTACTTTATCTTGTTTCTATTTGTTTTCGTTTATTTCCATTGTTGAACAAAAACTAAGGTTTGGTAAATATCGATCACCAAGTGTTCGATAAAATTACTCAATCAAATTGTTGTTCAAATTTTAGTGAAAACGTTCATTGTGAGTAATATACCATATAGTGTGCAATTGAAACAATTGATATATTCGTTAAAACGTAATTCATTACTTGACATTTTCATCCGTTCGGTTTAGTGCACGTATCCGGTCCCCGTTAACATAATCGCTCTTAGACGATTAAGTGATTCAGGGAAGTCACGTTTTAAAAGCTAAAATTTTCTTAAGTCAGAAAAAGGTGGTCTATTCACCCCCCCCCCTCTAGACCATTCCTATTGTCTAACAAAAACCTTGAAGATTTTTCTGTCTTGCAATCCACTCCAAAGAATGATGTGTACGAGTTTAGGATAAAACTTAATTAACAGTGCTTTTATAGTAAAATCTGATTATCTAATCTTTCGGTTATTTAGAAACCGAAGGAATAGATCATTTAATTTACAAATAAAAATAAAATTAAAAGAAAGACACCACTTTTAAAGAAATAAAAACATAAATTGCATTTGCTGAGATTCAAAGCATGTCTTGAATTAGTTTTTCCTTCAGTTATATTCAAAAACCGATGGAATATATGATATTTTTATTTTTTTTAAAATAAAATATGGCGCGTCCTGAGATTATATCTCTTTTTTTTTTTTTGTGAGGTCAAAACATTGTCATGAAATATATTATTTGCAGTAGTGAAAGATTCCTCGGTAAACTTAGAAAGCATTGAAATTTCTTGGAGTTCTTAGAATTAACGAAACCTTTGGAAGCATTTAAGGGAATTGGAAAACACTTGTAAACACCTTGAACTTGTGTGATTCATATATAGATAGTCGAAGAGATTCATAAACACTTTGTTTGAAAATAAAGTTTGTCTTTGGGAATTTTGATGACTATTTTTTTAAAGTCGTTTGTAATCTTTTATAACAATTTTTGAAAGTATAGTAAATCAAAGAGCTCCTTTATTCCCCGCATATTAGATCGTTTGATCGAATTACATAAATAATTTATTGTGTTTATTATCTTTTAATCTTCTTTGTCTTGATGTGAATTTGCTTTCAATTTGGATTGATTATTGTGTTAATTTGGATTGATTATTTTTTTTAGCCTATTTATTTTAATTGTCATTATTCTTTGTTTTCGTACATCAAAATTTGTAGTGTGTTTAAAAATTTGAGTAATTCTTTTGATATTCTTTGTATTATTCTATCAGTTTTTTACCACCGTTATAAAAATAGTTTATAATGATTTGTCGAGTAGGATGTCGTAGATTTGCTTATTAATAACTCAATGTACATTTTGATTTATACGCACAATCAATCAATAGTATAATTTTCTCGCAATCATGGGTGCTCCATTACACAAGTTTTTCCTAGTGAAGTGGAGTTATGAGTATAGAAAGAGAGTTAGATACACACGGCCATGAAGAACATTTCACTAAATTGTAAGCCTAAAATATGCTGTGGTCCATGAGGGTCATTATTTGCATGTTCTTACAAGTACTTTTGATTCTAGTTTTGACTTTTAAGATCAAAGGAACAGAAAATTTGTCATGAAAATGATGGTGTTGTATGATTGTTGAATAGTCCAAATTGGTTCTCTTTATATGTGGTGTAGATTGATAGATGCCGTGGCGTATGCAGTTTTTTGCATTCCTTATTGGTCATTGCTTGGCCTTTTTTTTTTCCTCTTTTACTTCTATCTTGTTTTCATTCTTTCCTTCTTTTGTCTTCTTGTTTCATCTTCTAACAATTATGCATTTTACATGAATAACTCGTCATTATAACCAAAGAAATGGATTGAATTAGTTTATGAATCTTATTGTTAATAAAAATAATTAGATTTTGAAGTCGAGTGAAATAAAAGAAATAATAATAAAGTAGGTGATTTTTCTATATAATATAAAAAACTAAAAAGCATCAAATCCGCTTCTTCCGTTCATTTGAACTTCTCTCTTTTTTTCAATATGGTTAAAAAAAAGTTATTTCGCCCATTCACTTGTTGTATTTCTTTAATCGTGGTTGGACTGCTCAGATTGATTATTATTGACCTTTATTTGGGTTGGCTTGTATCCGCCTTCTAGTTAACATAAGGTTTAGAAAATCTGTAGCTTTAACCTCAAATGATTATTTTATAAGGTTTAGAAATTTTTTAGCTCGAACCTCAAACAATTATTTGATCGGATTCAGGGGCATACTATACTTTTTGTCAAAACTTAGTATATCTTCTTCAAGGCCTTCACAATGACTTTTCTCGTCTGGAGTATTCACGACCATGTCATTTATGTAGAAATCAAAATTTCACCTGATATGGTCTGCAATCTTGATAAGTGGCGTCGATGTTACTGTTATCTAATGGCATTACTTAATAGTAGTAATTGAAATTGTTGGTCATGAAAGCCATTATAGGGGCGTCTAAGGGATTAATTTTAATTTGATTATAGCCTTAGTAGGCGTTTAACAAGTTGAGCATCATGTACCCTAAAGATCTCTCAATTAGTATGTTTATGTTGTGCATGAGATATTGGTCTGTAGGCCACGCCAGGTTGAGATCAGCTAAATCCAAACACATTCTTCACTTTACCATTACAATATTATCCATCCAGGTTAAGTGTTTGATTTTGCTGATTTATCTCTCTTCTTTTTGTTGTTTTACCTCTTTGTCGAACACTACTCTCTTTTCCTCATCCATTTTTCTCCTTTTCTAAATAATTGACTTAGTGACGATGACATTGACGTCAGGGAGATGGAAAATGATGCTAGAATGTATCCTTGGCATGTTTAAGGGGCTATTGGCAAATAAATATGCAACCTATTGAAGTAGGTGGGTGAGATCTTCTTCTTCACCTTTAGTTAGGGAAATAAGTACCTAACTTTGTGGTTTGGAAACTCTAAGGACCAACTTATACTTATTTCATGTCTTCTATGGGGGGACCAATATATCTTATAGGTATTCATTTAGAGGTTCAAGATCCACGAAATTCATGATATTGTGGTTGGACCTTGATGGAAGACTAGTGATCACTGTCCTAGTGATCCCTTAATGGAGGTGTAGCCTCAGACTCGTACGTGTTTGCACGAGAAAACTATAAGGGAGCCTTTAAACAGTTGTAGATGCTCTAGATCTAGTTACAACCTTTGGAATTCATCCCAATTGAGGATATTAGTTAAGATTCCGTAATCTATGTAGTCTCCCTATATATCCTTAATGAACATATGAACAATGATAACCATGAGATCATATTCATTGGGTAGGATTCCAATGATTTCGTGGCGTGAAAAAATGTGAGTTTTTGTGTTAAAGTGTATTGAGGCCTTGGAGAGATTATGTGATGTGCATAACTTGGCACTGTATCTTTTGTGGGAGGTGTGGATCTATGTGCTTGCAAGTATGAAGCTCATGATCCTACCGTTGGTGACATTCTTGGTGTTTTAATGATGACAACGTTTATGCTTATTGTAGTCAGTGGTAATATCTTTCCAACCCTTTAATGATGGTGGTTAACTTGAATACATCTCAAGCCTCATTAAGTATGAGTTTCAAGGTTCTAATGAAGAGTGTATATGATTGGTGTATCTTAAAAATGAACTTAAAGCCTTAGTGTTGTGAAAGACATAAAGTGTGAATGTTCACCTGATTGTGTCTGCTTTAGTAACCAAAGTCTTGTGAAAGTAGGATAGTAACTCCTAACATACTAAGGTAACTCACACATACCTAAAATGTTTCTAAGGCCTCTCTTTACTTGGAAAAATCATATAAAAATGTTTTTATGACCTAACTAGTTAATTAGAGGAGTGTCACATTAATTGGAAGACCTTTTCCAATTAAATAATTTATTAGACCAAGTACATAATTGATTATTTTCTCTTGATTGAGTCTAGAATCAATTGGGAGATTCTCTTAATGATTACATCAAAATATTCCTTTTGGGGATAATAAATTAGGTCCCTTATCTAATAGATTATTATGCCAAATAATTGATTAGGTCCCTTATCTAATAGATTAGATGACTTAATTTTCAATGGAACATTTCCAAATTTATACCACACCTCGGCCTATAAATAAAGAGTGTCTCTATCACTTTTTAACACCATAATTTACAGTTTTCCTAATTCTTTAAAATTTATCTCTCTCTAAATATTTTCTTTTACCAGAGTTTCCTTTGTAACACCCCTCTAATAACCCGCGGCAAGTAGACAATTATTAAATCAGAGTAACATGTAGAGAGGCATCATAATTTCATAAATAATAAAACACGCGTCAGTATAAGTCATGCATTCACTGAAAACACCTGAGATCATAACTCATTAATCAATTCATGTTTTACACAGCGGAAATACTTCATCAAGTCAACATTCATCAACAATGTATCAGACTTCAAACATCATAAATAAATAGAGTTATAAACAAAACTCTAAAACAAAACAAAACGTTCCCAGTGTTACATCTACCAGAGCATGACACCGACACAATACTAAAACCGACTTATGAGCTAATCCTCACCAAGTCACGCCGCTATCCTCAATCTGAAAATGACAACAAGTAAGGGTGAGTCTCATCACAGTTAACCAATGTTATTGCATCATAAATAATAACATATCATAGTTATATCATTCACCCAATTGTTTCATACTCAGACAAATCAATCATTCATACATCCACAGATAAACAAACAGTCAACATGTAACATCTATCATCATGCTATAAACAAATCATGCACATGTATGAACTGACACTATGCATGTGGTACCAATCATCACCAGTGGAAATCATCCACCGACCGATCTATCATCATCCAGATACGGCCCTGCCAGCACAAATTCCGCACAATGGGAATTCTGCCCCTCGCTGAATCCTCTCATCATATAGGATTCAGCCCATGTTTATGAATGCATGCAACATATATATAACATACTTTCATCATCACCATTCTATGAGTAGCATCATCTATACTCATTTCATCATCATCATCATCAATACTAAGCATGTTCATATATACATTACATCATTCAATACAATCAATCATCAGTAAACCACAGAATCACATCAGAAGGTTTACACAGTCGAAACAGCATACAAACAGGCCTACAAATCGAAAGTTACACATCATCAAACTTTCCAGAAAAATCACAAAAACAGAGATTTCACATACAAGAAGCCATACGCGTATCATAGGGTCCATACGCGTCCATACGCGTATCCCCTTGCCTCATACGCGTATCATACGCATCTCAACAGAACCAAATTTTGCCTACAATCAACCTCATACGCGTATCAGTATAGCCATACGCGTATCACCAGAATAATTTTCCTCTTTCCAAATTCCCATACGCGTATGAGCATCCTCATACGCTCTCATACGCAAAACACCAGTACATGGTGTTTGGGACAGGGCAACTGCGTATCATACGCGTATATCCCATTGGGAGTGTCCCCCATACGCGTATGACCTCATCCCATACGCGAATGGCACTGTTTCATACGCGAAACACCAGAAAATGCCCAGAACCTGCAGAATTCGTAACAGTCCAAAACCCATTCGTTTTTACTCATACCAGTCCATGATTTTGAGTCCAAAAACCAGAGAAAAGCACATCTAAACAACATACGAATTCATCCATAACCATAGTATATGATTCCCTACCAATTCTATTCATCATACCCTAAATCTATCAGTTATTAGGGATTAACAGTTCAATTTAATGATGAACACAGATGAATATTCAGAATATAGAATCAATGGATCAAATCATACTCCTAATCTATACTATCACCTATAATACGATAAAAGAGATTAAACGGAGAGTCTCCCCTTACCTCAGATAGAATCTTGGTTCTTGGTTTCTCCCTCTACGGTTCTCCTTCACGTTCCTTGTTCCAACTTCTGTTCTCTCACGTTCTTTCTTCCCCAATTCTCCAATTCTAATTATTTTATGAAAAATAATATTAAATTAGTAAGGGCTTTACTGCACCACACCCCCTTCTTCTTACTAATCTCACACATGGCCCAAATGCCATTAACCATCATTTTCCTCTTATTTTCATAAAATCCATAATAATAATAATAATTATTAATCTAATATTCAAATTAAATTAAAAATTAAAATTATACGGGTGTTACATCCTTAGTGCCTTGTAAGTGAAATCCAATTGTGAAGAATGAGTGGTATTGCTGTCGTGTCATTGTTTTACTGTCAAGAGTGCAAAATTATTGAAGATTTGAGTTTGGTTCTTGAGATCAACCATTGGAAAATATTTTTTTGGTTATAGAACTCAGCCTGTAAAAGTTCGGTTTGGTTATTGAGGTTAGTCGGTGAAATATCTACTGATTTGTAAGTTCATCCCCAAAAAAGATCTATTTTAGTTGGGGGATGAGTCAATGTAAAATCTCTCTATTAGCTTGTATTAAAGGTCCTTGGACACGATAAAATTTCAATATAATAATGAAATCACAAGAAGATCTCTTGGGGACAGGACTAGGTAAACATTCGGTCGAACCTGGATAATTCTGTGATGCCATCTCTCTAACCCTTATTTCATTAAATCAAACAAGGATATCGTCCATTGCATTTGTATAAATAGAATTGTGAATGTAAAAGGAGAAATATGTCAGCTCATAATTTGTATTCCATTAAAACTAATGGACCAAAAAAGATTTAGGTACCAAAGGTCAAAAAATCAAATTGTGATGCAAGTATGCTTGACAACTTCAATTCAAAAGAAGATATAGCCAGTGGCTCTTCAAGTCATACAACTGAATAACTAAATATTCTATATTATTTCACTCCTACGATGAGATAAGTTCCTTTGCATAATAACAACAAGTTAAAATCGTTGAATGTATAATTTTTGATAAAATCCATAATTGAGTAAGTTGTCTAATAAAGTTTTATAGAACAAGTTACTTAGTATTAATTAAGTAAGTTACGTTGTCTAATAAAGATAATAGAATGTTTCTTCTATATGAATGGTATTTAAAACCTTGAAATAAAATAGTCTTCCTCTTTTAAAACTTCCTTTCAAAAAGATCATGAATATAGAAGAGCTCATAAATCGTTGATTGTGCAGGTATCTTAGAAAAGGCAATTATAGAGGATGGAGATAAATATCAAGGAGTTGAGCATGATAAAGTTCATGATAAATTTTAAGATCGGATTATAGTTGAATAAAATTCTATTGATCATTAAGATCTTTTGAAGGAATAAAGGTCGGCCAAAGAACATCTTATTTAAAATGTAATTGGTGATGTCTTAAAGGGGGTTATTACTCGACACTCCCTTAAGAATGTATGAAACCTTGTGGATTTTGTTTTGCAAGCAGAGCCAAAAGAAATCGACAAAGCTATCGTCGACAAACATTGGCCTTTTTCTATGCAAGAAGAGTTTAATCAATTTGAAAGAAACAATGTTTGGGATCTTGTTCCCAAAGTTTCAGCTAATCTAGTGATTGAAACCTAAAAGGTCATTTCGCAACAACCTTGATTCTTTTGGAAATATTTTGAGAAATAAATTAAGACTCGTTGGGAAAGGTTAAAATCAACTCTTTTTCAAATCGAGCATTCTTTTTGTGTGCATGTTTTATTGATTCTATGCTACTAACAAATCCTTGTACATGTGCTTTGCAAAACTATTTATATTCCCTTTTCATCTTTGTTTGTGTTGAGCTTCAAATTTCTTTATATATTCCTTAGGTGAATATGTTTAAGTAATCCTTACTCTAATCGATGATTTTGTAACCCAAGATAGTACCAAAGTTGTCCTACTTACAGCTTTGAAGAAGTCTTCCTTGCAAATTCAATAAAGTTGTGCAAAGCATGTGTACACCATGGAAATATAAAAAGAAGTGGTTACCTGGTGGCGTTTTTCAATACTAATTTATTGATTAGGACGTTGATGGCGTTTTTAACATATGTGATCAAGGTGTTGATAGATGTGTTCAAGGTGTTGACGTTGACGACACCATTCAACGGATGTGATCATGGAACCTCTTAGAATGTTGAGGTAATAATTTTTTAATAGATTTATCAGTCTTGTATTTGGAAAAACTCTCGTTTCAAACAATTCATAGAGAAGCAAAACCGAATGTGGTTTTTCGTTCATAGACGGGGGAGTTTTTCTCATATAAAACTATTCATAGAAAAGAAAGCTAAGAAAAATTGTGGAAAATTGTCCAAAAGTTAGTTTAAAAAATCGTGCAATTTGGATGCGTTTGAATCCATCTTTTCAGCATATATTACATCATGATGTCTGTCAAGTAATTTAATCATATCTTGAGCTACATAACTCCTATTTAGGTGAGATCAATGGCACGTGAAAGCTATCAAAAAGAGTTCACTGCTGGAAATATCATGCCATAGTTAATTGTGCCATGATTTGATGCGTTTTGTGACGTCTTTAAATGGAAAAAAAATTTAAATTTTGCAAGGGTTTAATTTTTTGGAGACTGACTTTGACGACAAAAGGCATCAAGGAGCTCATGAATGAAGGTTTTTCGCCATTGAATACCAAATTCTACCTAAAGTTTCATGTATTATTTCTCTAAACTCATAGGTATGATTAATTGTATTTAAGAGGAAGTTAATCACCGACCTTAATGCATTATACTAGAATTATATTAACTTCTCAAACTTAGTAATTGATTTAACAATAAATAATTAAAAGTTTGTGATCTAAAAATTAATGAGCGTTTTTGCTTGTTTTGACTTCGAATTCACCTAAGAAATTAGGAAGTTGTTATTGAAAGAGTGAGTTATACACCAAGCATTTGGTTATAATAACCGTGTTAATTTATCATTTAGATAGAAACTCATGTTAAGAGATAGACACATTTACCAACAGGGAGAATCAACTGATTCAGAAAAAGACTTGGTCGCTCTTATTCCCCAATAATTTCCATAATTTTTACTTGTTTTGAATTTAACTAACTTTTTAAATAAACCTCCAATTTACACAATTCTAGTACTTTTCAATTGTGTTCTTAAGGTAAAACAGTTCATGTGGATGCAAACTTAGATTTTATTACTTGACGACATTTTACTACACTTGCACATAATTTATCAAGTTTTGGCACCGTTTTTGGGGATTGTTGAATTATTTCAACAAGGGACTTTTTGTGCTTGATTGTTATTTTAATTTTAATTTTTGTTTTTGTTTAGTTGTTGTTTTATTTTTATTTTCTTCTTTTTATTTTTTATTTTTATTTTATTTACTGTTTTGTATTTTTATTTTATTTTTTTGTATTATTTATTTTCTGTTTTTATTTAGTTATTGTTAATTAGTAAAATGATACTAAGGTATTTTTTATGGTTGTTTATGTGAGATACCAAATTGAGTGAATTGCTATTTGATTAAGAGATCGAGAAGACGACGGGAGTAAATCAGTAAACAGTCTATTTAGTACAGTTAGCAAAAGAAGAGCAGGAAAAATAGACAAAACAAACTTCTTCTGATAACAAAAGTGGTCAAGAAGTAGTTATGGCTAATCCACACCCTAGGCGAACTATGGGAGATTATTTTATAAGAACTGATGCTAGGAAAACTTCTCTTGTGTTCTAATTCACAATTCATGTGGCTTACATGTTTGAGAGATAATCAATTCGACGAAAGTGCTATTAGAGACTCGTTGGAAAATCGTACTCGTTTCTACGAGACTTTTTCTTTGTGCCGCCAGAAGATGTACAGAGAGACAGTTCAAACTAAGACTTTTGGGGTTTCCTTAACTACAAGGTTAAAATACTAGCTACATTATTTACCAAGCGAACCATTAAAACATGGATTGAGTTAGAAGATAAGTTTTTGGAAAGATTTTTACCAACTCTAAGGTTGTGGGAAGAAGAGGTGAAATCTCAAACTTTGGACAAAGTGATTCAGAATCTCTGTAAGACTCATGGGAAAGATTCAAGTTGTTACTCAGAAGGTGTCCAAATCACAACATGTATAACATGGAACAAATGCAACATTTCACTCAAGGTTTAAAATTTCAGACCCAAATGTTGCTAAGTGCCTCAATTAGAGGTACAATGATAATGAAAACTGAAGATGAAATGAAAGAGTTTACGGAAAGTATGTGCTAGAAGGAGTATTACTCACAAAGTGAAAGGGGTGTAAAGAAATAAGAGAAGGAATAGGGTGTGCTAGAGTTGGATACCAACATAGATTTATTCGCACAGTTCGAAGCCCTTACTAAATAGTTAGCCAGAGCCACCATCATTCGTAAAAATGTTTGTCTAGTTGAAAAGTTACTTTGTGATTTTTATGGTAAAGGGCATGCCAATGGAAATTTTTGTGTACCAGAGGGACATACTGAAGAAGCTCAATTTGTTGGAATTTTTCAAAGAGGTAATCCTTATTGTAGTACATATAATGCAGGTTGGAAGGATCACCTGAACTTCGAGTGGAGTAACAACCAGAGTTTGAATGCAAGCTAAGGAGTTCCTCAAGTTCCTAAAAAACTACTATAAGAGATGCCATGTTGGTTAGAAGAAGTTATGGCTAAATTCATGAAGATGACCCAAAGTAATTTTGAGTCAATGAGCAAGAATCATGAAGCATCAATCAAAAATATGGAAATGTAAATTGGACAGTTATCTAGACAATTGGCCTCTCAAACAAGTGGAGATATTAACGGAAATACTTTGGATAGTCTTAAGAATGAGAGTTGCAATGACATTGAATTTAGATACATGTTAGTTTCAACATTAACAGACCCTAGGAGTAGAAGAAAAATTGAGTCGAGGAAGTAGTAGATGAGGAAGTGGTTGAAAAAGAGAAAAAAGTAGAGGGAGAAAAAAATCTAGGAAAAAGAGAAAAACACTTGAAGAGGATACACACCTAGTGAACTAATTGATAAAAACTCACATTTGAGAAGAATCAAGAAGAAAACTCTAAACAAACCAAATCTAGAACTCCCTTATTATGTGAAACCACCTTATCCTATTTTTAAGAAAAAGTCAAAGAATGAAATGAAAGATGGTCAGTTCAATAAGTTCATGGAGAATATCACCAAGAATCAAGTAAAGTTTCTTGTGGTGGAGATTTAAAGAAAATATCGGTCTATCCAAAGTTCATGAAAGATATATTAACTGGAAAGAGGAAACCGAAGTATGATAAGAATAAATCTTTGACAGAAGAGTGTTGTGAAATCATCCAAAGGAAGCATCCACCAAATCTCATATATTCAGGGGAATTTACCATGATTTGCACCATTGGCACGCTATAGATAGAGCAAACACTTTGTTATTTATGGGTAAGCATTAACTTGATATCTATTTTCATGTTGAAGAAATTTGATTATGGTGAATTTAAGCCAACTCATATGACCTTCACATTGGCATATTAATTCATGGCTTATCCTAATGGCGTTCTTAAAGATATGTAGGTGAAATGATACGATTTTCTATTTCTAATTGATTTTTTTGTTCTTGACATGGAGGAAGATGCAAAATACCTCTAATTCTTGGAATACCTTTTTTAGTAATAAGATTTGATTGATGTGGAGTCAGGTGTACTAATACTAAGATTTCAAAATGATAAGGTTATTTTTAATGTTTTTAAGGAAAATCGTTATCATAATGAAAACCCTAAATGTTATCAGGTTGATGTAGTTGAAGATATAGGTGAAGGAATATCCCTAAAAGAATCGTCTTTGTTTCCCATTGAATATGTTATTATAAATTCTATTAACACGGTTAAGGAAGGACAAGATAGAGAAGTCGAGAAATATGAATGTCAAGTAGAAATGTTTCATGGTGATAAGGTACCGGTAGGGGTGGAAATAGGCTGGGCCGAGCTAGGCTTTGCCAAGCCTGAGCTTGGCCTGTAAAAAATTTCAAAGCCTGACCTATGGCCTATCAAAGGCTTATTTTTAGGCCTAAGCCTGGCCTTTTCGAAGGCCTGTTTGGCCTAAGAGCCTACATAAAAACCTATTTTATCCGAGCATTTGTAAATAAGAAATTTAACTAATGTTTAAATGGACTAACAAATTAAAAGATCCACTTGACTAAATGCTTATTTGCGTTGACTTATTCATGTTTACCTATTAACCTAAATTTTTTGATACTATTTGTTTGAGAGAACTTAAGAAAACAACTTATGACATTGTTCATAAAGTTTTTGCAGTTAATTTTCATCCGTTCATTTAAATGACTAAGCATGATTTTTGTATTTTAATTCAAAGTATGAATAAAATTTTATAATAATAATTAAAATATTCATATATATTTAAATAGGGCAGCCTACTAGGCTTAAAAGACTTTTTGTATGGCCTGTGGCCTAGCCTTTTTAGCTAAATAGGCTTTTAAAAAAGCCTAGGCCTTTTCTATTTGAAAAAAAAAACTGGCCTGGTCTGGGCCTATGCAGGCTAGACCGCAGGCCCCTGTTAGTCGGCTTGGCCTATTCCCACCCCTAGGTACCGGGAAAAAGTGAGGATTTGAGTTATTTTGAACCAACTGTCTTAGTTAGTGTCAGCAAAAGCTCAAAAATCCAATATTCTTGAAGTGATAGAACTCCTTCCATATTTAAAACATGTTTTCTTGAGAGAAAAACTTATACCACCTGGTCTTATTAGTAGTTATTTATCTATTTTGAAGAAAGAGAAGTTTAGAAGAGTGTTAGGAATGAATAAGAGGTCATGTAGATGAAACATAAGGGAGAAATACCAGCAACTGCATTCATAAGATCAAGATTGATCAAAAATTTAAACCAATTGGATATAGTGATAAGTGATTCAAGGAAGCACCTGATTAGAGATTAAAATGGTCAGACTAAGGACCTTAAAGAAACATTACGTGGAAGACAACACATAGATTTGTATGATTTAATTTTCTATTGATGCATTTAAATTTTTCCATTTCAGTTTCTTTTAGTGTGGTTTCCCCTTTTGTAAGCTTGTTGTTGCTTTTATTTAATGAGTGAATTTATTGACTTTATTTCTTTTAGATAATCGCATGCGGCCTTACCAATGACATAGAAAAACTGCACCAAACAAAATCACTAGAAAAGAATCAAAGAAAAATTTGAGTTGTTAGTGATGTTCCAAATGCATTGTGACATATAAAGAAGAAGTGAATATTCAACTGAATTGTACTCAATGTCCAGATAAATCAACAAGTAAGGTTTGAGACAAAATTTTCCATTGTTTACACTTTCCTATTTTTGAGAGTTTTATACAATTGCTTATTTGCTAGAATTTGTGATGTTTCTAATTACTCTGTTGATTTATTTATTTACACGTTGAGGCATTTTTTTGTTGTTTAACTCTGAGCCTTTTTAAGCCCACCTGTAAAAAAATATTTTATTTGTTGTATAATCTCTTTGAGCCTTAGCCTTTTTATACGGTAACTTAGCCACTTCCTTAGCAAATATATTAACTTGAAAGATTAATATTTCCATCCTCTCTGAAGGTAGGTAGAATGTTAGTTTTCCTTGTTGATACAAAGAGCTAAGTTTGGGATTGCTTTTAAAATTAAGAACGTTTTAAGTTTGGGGTAGGGGTATTAAAGAAATGAGTATATAAAAAAAATATATAGAGAAATAGAAGTAGAAAGTGTAAATAACTTTAAAACAATAGCTTTGATCAATGCATTTTGATGCACATTCTTCCATGTTTGTACTCAAGCATTTCTTTGATTTGTTTTAATTATTTTTATGTTTTAATATGTTTTTATAATTTATTTTATTTTTACACTTATTTGTTTTTCGTATTAATTTTTCAGCATTAGCAGCCTGCACGAATAAATTCATAACTGGAGCTTGGAGTATTGGATTGAAGCGTGCTATCAGTTGCTAGAAAGCTAAGAAAAAGATCTACGACTTTTTTTCAGAAGTCGAGAGCTGAATCAGACTCTAAAAAGGCCAGAAAATTCGTTGAAGCTGCTGTATTATTTTTTATATTTTGTTTGGGTTAGTTGTATTGGGTCTGGATCGTACATTTGACCCGGTTAAGTTGTGAAACGGGTTTGTGTGTTTTCACCTAGGTTAGGCAGCCGAAAGTACGCTTCACGAAACACTATTCACGAATTTGAGAGCTTGCAAAGAATGACTATGGAGAACTAATCCATTTTGAGTTGATCTGCTGTAATGAGTTGATCTGCTGTAATTCGGATTCCAAGACTTGAGGTTAATACAATTTCACAATTCAATTTCTATTCATATCAATTCTGTTTATGTTGTTTGTTTGCTTAATTCAAATTGTCATAGATAGTTTTGTTAATTTGATTGATTTAAGTTTTCCTACAATCGAATGCGCATTACTATTTGCTTAATCCGTTAATCCGCTGATATTATTCACCGTATGCTTAATTCGGTGAAAAGAGAACTATAATTCTTATAATTTCTATCTCGCTTGTGGATTGTTGTTGTGATCAAATATGAATAGATTCCGCTTAGGACAGTGATATTGTAGTAATCAATGATAGATAGGAACTGAAACAGCAGATTGACTTAATTCTATAATCACTTATTTTCACAACAGCTTATTTTTAGAATCACTTATTTTAAGAACTTTTTGTTAATCAGAAACCAAACCCACCCCCCCCCCCCCCAATTTGATTTCAGTTAGTAATAACTAAGAATCCTTGAGAGACGATATTCGAGTTAAATTGTCGATGTACTACGGTCTTATTCAAAATAACTCGTTTTTACTAAAATTCTAGTACCCATGAGTTAACAGTGATATGTTATTAGGTTGGTGTTGAAATAAGAAAGAATAGCAAGTACTTAACTTTAAATAATTAAGCATACTATCCCAAAACTATCTTACCCTGACATAAACTCCATTACAACCTAAAAAGACCTCAAAAGTGTGTATTCAAATAGACTTTGACTGAACCTTTAGAAATATTTCAAATTCATTGTTTGATGACTTTTGTATGTTGATTGAGAGATTATAATATTTATTCCATTCGAGTGAACAAGTGAGATTGAGAGACATGTTGAATACACATGAAAGTTGGAGAAAACTCTATGTATTAACATGAATTGATGTAAGGAATAAAAGTGATAATTTTATATGGATATTGGCGGTTGTCATTTATTTGGTAAGCGTATTGTTTCTATTGATATTTTTAGTTTACAGAAGTTCCAAGAGGACAAGCAACATATCGAGGTTGAGGTTGTGATGACAATCAGTCATCATATAATCTTGGAAGCAATTATTGTTGTTTTTTAGTAGTTACTAGTGAAGAAATTTAGAGTTTTAGTAGAAAAATTAAAAAAATATGAGAGAATGAACAAAGTTGTTTAAAGAGAAGAAACCTGAGAAAAATTATGAAATTTCTTCCAAAAGATGGTAGAAAAATCATGCGATTTGGACGCGTTTGAATCCATATTTCCAGCATATATTTTATCATGACGTCTATCTAGTAATTTGATCATTTCTTGAGCTTTGTAACTCCGATTATGGTGGGACCAGCGGAAAATAAAAGCTAACAAAAAGAGCTAGCTATTGGAAAAATCGTGCCACTGTAAAAAGTAATAAAATTTAGAAGTGATCAAATTCACTCTTTAGATTGGGTCTTTGAAGATCAAATTATACCTCAAGTTTCATGTATTATTTCTCTAAACTTATAGATATGATTAATTGTATTATGAGTAGCTAAATTTCTCTAGATTAAGGTCTTTGAAGTTGAAGTTGATTTAACCTGTTGAACCATGTAATTGGCTTTGTATTATTTTCTTGATATGAAATTCTATTTTTATTCAGTTAATAATTTTAATTCCTTTTGTGTTTTCAAGAGCATATAAACTGATCTTAGGTTGAAGGTGATTACTGACCCTAACAGTTGATATCAAAATTATATTAATTGTTCAAACTTAATAATTGATTTAGGAAAAAATAATTATAAATTTTTTATTTAGAAATTAACGAGCGTTTTTGCTTGTTTGGGCTTCAAATTCACCTAAGGAATTAGGGAGTTGTTGTTAAAAGAGTGGTTTTTACAACAAGGAATTGGGTATAGCAATCGTGTTAGTTTATCTCTTGGCTAGAAATTCATGTTAAGAGATCAATACAATTCAACTTTTCAAATAAACACCCAATTTACACAATTCTAGTACTTTTCAATTGCATTGTTAAAATAAAATAATCTCTGCAGATACGAACTTATACTTTATTACTTGAAAAAAATTTAATACACTTGCTAATTATTTATCATTCTACCTAAAACCATATAGCCTAATCCAGTCCCCAAGAAATGCCTCTTGAGACTTTCCTTAAAGCAGTTTGAGTTTTTAAATCAGGATTAGCACAAAAACCATCCTTAGACCAAACAATTTTACTAGGTTTAGCATGCAATATCAAAGTCAACAACAATAATATAAGAGAACTATGCTCCTGAATTTCAATTTCAGCACAACAACATAATTGCACAACTCTCAATATAATTATTTCTCTTTCTCTCAGCACCAAAAACAATGTATAGAGAATAAAAGTTTCTTATGGTAAGAGAATAAGTGAGAAAGGAGAGTATTATATCATAAAAAATTTGCTTTTGAAGTGAGCACGAGAAACCTTTATATAGGAAACAAATTGGCTCAAAAAGGAAACAGTACATGTGCTTTGGTCGTTCTTTCATCAGTTAGCATGTGGTGCTAACTCATTAGACATAGTAAAAAATAAATAATTAGTTCAAGAATTCATTATATTACATTAAAACTAGAAGAATTTAGAGATTATCTTTAATCGACAATGAGGTTTTCTTTTCCAAATGGTTAGAGTGTGTCTCTAATCAATTATGTAAAGGCCAGAAGCAATTTTACAAAAGATTTGGAATAGATGGATATTTGAAAATAATTTTTAGTGTATGTGTGCATTGCCTTAGTACTTAAAGAATTCATCTTGCTTAGTTTGCACACTACTTATCTAAACAGAATTAAAAAATAAATAAAGTATTAAACCAAGCAAGCTTTCAAATTTTCAATTATTCTCATGTTTATCTTTGAATTTGACTTGACTTTTTTTTCTCTCAACATTGGAACTTGATCAGTTTCATATTTTAATAACTTATACTTTTTATATTCATGATGTTTATGATTAACTTAGATTTTCTCATTCGTTGTCATTAAAACCACATAAGGCTTTGTAGCCCGCACAACTCATAAAACTGTAATTCATGGAATAAAATCCTCATAATTGGCTTGGGTTTTGCTTGGCATAACCTTGAGTCTTAGTGATTGTTCGATGAGACGTCCCTCGGGACTTGAAACACCACTTGTTCCCCACTTCCTTTAAGGTTAGATGACACATCGATTGACAAAGTCCATGCATCAAATCAGCCCCTTTTGAAGACTTTGCTCACAAAATAAATTGGTTTTTCATAACCATATATTTTTGTACCAATATCGAGCTCAAAGAATCATTAAGTACTGATAGATATAAAAAGACAAAGGCATTCCCTCCCTCGGGAGATTAAGTATTAGAGGTGTTCCTAGAAATGTTTTTAATCTTATGGATTATTCGCATTCCTCCATCCATGCGAACTTATTTATTTTCTTTAATGTGAAGAAAAATGGAAAGTTTTGTCGCCAACACATGAGAGGAAACGAGAGTATGCAATAATTTCCCCTTAATTCGTTGCAGTCCTTAATGATGGTTGGAGTCCTTATGTTGATTATCTTTAGGAATTTATATGTGTTGGCATTTATCCCTCTTCTGGTTAACATAAAGCCTATAAATTTTCCAGCTCGAACCCCAAATGAACATTTGATCGCTTCACGCTCATGGTATACTTCCTGACAGAGATCATTATATCTTATAAGTCCTCACATTGATTATTCTCATCTTGATTTTTAATTACCATATCATTTATGTAGACTTTTATATTTCACCCATTATGGTCTAAAAACACCTTTTCATCATTCTTGAATAGGCGGTGTTTGCGTTCATGTGACTAAAAAACATTACCTTATAGTAGTAGATGCAATTGTTGGCCACGAAGGATATTTTGGATGCATCTAAGGGATCCATTTTAATTTTACTGTATCTTGAGTTGGCATCCATGTAGTTTAGCATCTTGTACCTTAAAGACATGCCAAATAGTTTATCTATGTTTGACAGGGGATATGCATCTTTAGAGCATGCCAAAATTGAGATAAGTGAAATCCACACGCATTATCCACTTTGTCGAGGATTTCTTCATCATTTCCATATTAGCCATCCAAGTGGGGTATTTAATCTCGCTGATGAATCTCGCTTCTTTAAGTTTCCTTATGACCGGTAAAATAGCAAGTGTACTATTTTTACCGATGTAGTAATAATGGGAGTAATCCCCAAGTATCGAACTCACGGACTGCGTAGGAAATATAAGTTATCGTAACGATTCAATTGAACAAAAGAACATGGGGGTTTTGTTGTTTGTTTGGAAATAACGATAAATGATAACAAATTAATAGAAAGCGTAAAAATGACTTTAAAACAGTATGAGAAATTATGCTAGGGTCAAGTGTATGAATTGCCTTGCAACAACCTTTAATCCTTGTTTACGAAATATCAGTGTACATGAATTATTACCGAATCTCAAGAGTTATCTTCCCTAATTCCTTAGCGGAAAACCTTTTGATACTGTCTTGTATCCTAATTCCTTAGCAATTCAAGAAGTGATCAAGCGCAATATAATTTATCAAGATTATTACGGTTACTACGGAGAATCCTCATTCCTAAGCAATAACAACCGTAATATTATTGTGCAAACAACGATAAGGTGGTTTGTCCGACCTAACCCTTAACCGTAAATCAAAAATCTATTTGTCCAATAGATAAAGCAATAAGCACTTTGCACAATCAAATAAGTTCACACACATAACGATTTCATAACATAAAGGAAATTAGGTTCATTACAATAGCAATTCAGGGACACCCCCTAACAAGTAAATAGTTTAGCTACTCATGGCAATTGTTAAGATAACAGATATTAAGGATGAAGACATTACAATAAGATGAATAGGAATTGATCTTCAATTGCGGATGCTCTTGAAGATTTCTTCGCTTCAAACCCTAGTGCTTCCAATCCTCTTTTCACGTTCTCCGACCGTCAAAAAGTGATTTTCTTCTTTCCAAACAGTGACTAAATACCTCACAGCAAATATTCTCATACGAAAAGTCCATCATACCCTTACTTAAGTGACAGATTTCATAAGTTAAAAATCAGAATTTTTCTGCGCACATGTCTGACACGGCCGTGTCATGGGACACGGGTGGCCGTGTCAGACCCCTGACTTCTTGGTTCCAAGATTTCTCAACTTTTTCACTTCAGCATGTCTGACACGGCCGTGTCATGGGACACGGGTGGCAGTGTCACAACTCTGTCTTCTTGGTTTTCATATTTTCAAGTTCTCGAATCATGCCCTGTATCTGCATAACTTAAAACACTACCAACACAAGATCAAAAGCAATGGAAAAACAACAAAAACTAGAAAAAGTAACACACCAAATTCAAATACAAAGGTAAACAAAACTAATTAAGAACTAGACTAAAACGACTTAAAATACCACCGAATGAAGTGCTTTTCCATTGATTCGAACATAGGAACAAGGTGAAATTGGTGGCCGATCACAACCCCAAACTTAGCTCATTACTTGTCCTCAAGTGATGGACGAGAAAACAAGAGGACACCTATGAATTTTTCTATTCTCCACAACACAACTGATGCTTCCACACTTGATAATTACTCCGTGTCAAAGTGTTCGATCCCCCTCCCCGAACTTTTCCGTTGTACTTCAATTTTGACTCATTCTTTTACCTGCAAGCTCAATCACACTCTCACAACTTCTCTCGGGGTTAAGTGTTTCACTCGCTCATCAAGGCATACATATCTACTCTTTGTTTTGTAAACATTCTAACATACTTCCACAATATCAACAACACACACTTTTAGAGGACTTATGGGTTGTAACGGGGCTTGGGGTAGGTAGGATAAACAAAGAAAGTTGGTACTGTGGTTTATGGTTCGGTATTAACTAATTAGTCTGATATCTTTTTGCACATTACATCATGTTTGGGGTGTTTAGCGCTTTTTTCGCTTTCCGGACTCTTAACTTCTTTACATGATGGCAAGTGTGTATCGAAATCATTTTTTTCTCATTTTTTTTTTCACAACACATCTCTTTTCATGTGTTCTTTTTCTTTTCTTTTTCACACTTGCCTCATTCTTTTGTCACCGGACTTGGTTACCCCAAACTTAACTTTTTCTATCGGACTCGGACTTATAGTTAACACCAAAAATAAAGGAAACAAAAGGGATTGTGAATACGAAAAAGAAAACATGGATGATGGTTTAAGATGGTTACAAAGGATGATAAACAACAAGGTTGGGTGCGAAAGGCTCAGGGTTAAAGAGAAAAAAAATAAATGCCTCAGTGTGTGTGATCGATGTGTGTACTATATGAAGAACAAATGCAAAATTAGAGTGATGATGCCATACCCGATGCTCTCTCATGATGAATTGAAGTGTTTGGCTTTATATATCCTCACAGGTTTGGCATTGCATACAGGTTCAAAAATGGTCTCCATTTTGTACAACTTCATGTTCGGTTCGGGTTGCTCTAAACTCATTCACTTGGCACCATCAAGTTGCGTCTAGCATTTTTCTCCAGTTGTGCCAACTTTCACAGGTGTCCCGGATGCCAATTTAAGATGCGTCTTTTCCCTTTTTCACCTTAATTCCCATGATACTTTCCTCTGGAATCACATTCATCCTGGTGCACAGAAAACTCAAAACACACATAAAATAAGGAAATAACAAAAACGGAAATAACATTAAATAACTTAAAACGAAAGAACCTCCCCCACACTTGGACTTAACATTGTCCTCAATGTATAAGCAAGCATAAGGGAGACTTACAGTTCTCACTGAGGCGGAGGTGGAGGGTTGATAGGGGGCCCACCACAAAGAAAATGAAATTTCACCAAAAATCAGCGCCCCTGCCTGACACGGCCGTGTCACGTGACACGGGTGGCCGTGTCAGGACTCTTCCTTCCTTCCAAAAATGAGTTTCAAAAATAAAATCCTCCATGGTTTGTGACACGGGCGTGTCACAGGACACGGGTGCCCGTGTCAGACCCCTGAATTCCTCCAAATTGAATTGTTTTCTCAACTCGCTTCTCGTTTCGCAAGAGACACACTATTTGTACCTACATAATAAAATGCAAAAACACATAAAACTTATTAAAAAGAAATCCCGTGGGTTGCCTCCCACGAAGCGCTTAGTTTAACGTCGCATGGCTCGACGGTCCATTATCCTTTATTAGGGAGGGTACTTCCTCCTCCAAACCTGGTTGCTTGTCACCTCCGCAACCACGAACTCAGGAAGACGAAAAGCATGGACCACTTTTCTCTTCAAATCATTACCCACCTTCATCTCCTCACCTTGATTTTCCTCTTTCTTCTTCTTCTTAACTTTTTGAATGAACTTAGGAATTATGACAGATGCATGCGATAAAGTCACCTCACAGACTATGCTTGAGACTTTTTCTAGGAGAGGTTTTGGACCTTTGCTCTCTCCTTCAGTTTTAATTGTGCCAACCGAAAGTTTATTATTTCCATCTGCACTATGCTTATTGACTTCCAACACCTTCAATGTTACCTCTTCATCAAATGACTTTACCGTCAGTGTCCCTTTCTCAATATCAAAATTGCAGCGACTAGTAAGCAAAAATGGTCGACCGAGAAGGATAGGAGTTTCTTCATCTTCGGGAATGTCCATGATGTGGAAATCAACTGGAAAGATAAACTTACCGATCTCTACTAATACATCTTCAGCTATACCATATGACTGCTTAATGGTGTGATCAGCAAATTTCAATTTTGTCCCACTCTCGCTTATCTTTCCAATGTCAAGCTTTTTGAAAATAGACAATGGCATTAAACTTACACTAGAACCAGAATCAATTAGCACCTTCTTGAACGTTCTATCATTGATAGTGCAAGGAATTGCCACTGCTCCAGGGTCTTTCTTCTTGGTTGGAATCCTCCTTTCTGGCGAGACTCTACCACACTTTTCGATTCTAACTTTCAGCTCATCTCCCACTTGTTTCTTCTTAGAAATTACCTCTTTCATAAATTTCTTGTACAAAGGCATATTCTCAAGTGCTTCAAAGAAAGGTAAGTTAATCTCTAACTTCTTGAACATTGCAGCAAACTTCTCAAAATCCTCCTCTAGGACGTTGAAAATGGGGGTACCTATGATCATGTTGTATGATGAGGGTGCGTTCACATCGAAGTATATGACTTTTATGGATTTAACATTCCCTTACAATCTAAAAATGGTTCTAATGGAGATGTAGCCTCAGGCTTATACTTATTCGCACGATAAGCCCACCAAGGAGCCTTTAAACGGTTGTACGTGTTCCATTAAAGGATATCTAATTGACATATAAATCATGATGACCATGGGATTATCTTCGAGCGCTAGGATTCCAACGTGTTTCTAGTGTAAAAATTTGAATTTCAGCATTGAAATGGATCGAGGTTTTTGGACGAGTATGCGATGTGCATAACTTAGCCATGTCATATCTTGGAGGCATATCTTTTGCATAACCTTCTTCCTCTAGTTATCCACGTGTCTCTCCTTTGGTTCTTTTTCTCTTATAGGATGAGGACTTCTAAGCATGATGTGCCTTGAAGATTGTGATCTCAGTCTAGAGTCGTACAATGCGCCATGGACAAATCTTCTCATGTGCCTGTTTTGGATGAGGCACTTTATCTCTTTTTAGCTGGTTTCAATTGTTTGTGTGGTGATCGTTGATCTTATAATATTTACACCATTTATTGGACTCTTTTTCCATTACCTCTTACTATATATGGGGCTGGAGGTTTAGGGATGACTTTAGTATGGAGCACATCCCACCATATTTTTTTTATATGAATAGCGCATCTCAGATCTTGACCAAGAGACGTCGAGGGTATATGGGCTATATACCCTCCTTTTCGTTGTCATCTAGTTATTTTTGTTGTGGAGTGTTCTATATGATATTTTGTACGGTTTCATTCAAAAGACGTAACTCTTTCATAGGGGCTCACATCTCTGCTATGGCATCTAGATCCTTGTTAACAGAGGCAACCCTCACCATTGTGGAGTAGTGATAGGCTGCCATAACTTCTTAAGATAGAGTATGGTACACATTAGTTTTACTAGACCTAATGGTGAGTGTCAAATGTACTTGCAGAAAGTATAATTGTAGAGACACTGTTTGCGATAAGCGAAACTAGTGATCTTTTAAGATTAATGGTATATTAATTAAATGACGATTTAATCTAGTGGTCTTCGATTATAAATAACGATTTACAATTTCTCAAAACATGAAACTTACAAGAAAAACATGGCCAAACAACTATGATTCTTTAAGATTATCAAAAAAAAAAAATTTATGATTCTTTAAAAAAAATTAAAAAATATGCATAAAATGATAGAATATCTTTGTGGTCATCAAAGATAGGAAACAGTGTCAATAGTCAATACAAAACACACACATGCAAGTCTCACTACACACGGAATGTTACTTTTGCCTCCAAGACAAAATAAGTAAATGATGCATGGTCCCAACCAATAGATAACTACTATGCCACACATGTGGCTTTGTTCTTACAACTAATATAAAACAAGAAACAAGAGAAATAAAAATACAGTGCAATAATGATTCTCCTCGTGTTGTTTCTTCTATTTCCTCGTGGAAAAGTAAATTTAAATTCCACGTCAAAATGAGTTAATACATACAACTCACACTTTATTGTAAGACTTATATGTTTTTCTCTATTTCCATTTTCTTACTCTCTTCTCTTCTATTACGGTTTCTCTTCTTTTGTTCACCTTCTCTTTCTTCCAAATGAAAACATAATTGTCCTTTCCTTGTTTTTAAGGTATTTTATATCAAACAATGGTTGGAAAATCTGTCTATAAATATCAAACACTCTCATTATGGTTTATATACCAAGAGTTGAAGTAGTGATTTTGATAACAATGTAATAAGAAAATGGAAAGAAAAAGTAACCAAAATGATTCTTCTTCTTCTTCTTCATTTGTTTCTGAGCTCTCTGGCTCCAAAGAGACACACTCATCTTCTTCTCCATCCCCTAATGAAGTGAGAGACAAAGCTAACAAGGAGAAATGGGACTCTATACTTGGAACACCTGGTAATATACATACACTCTTTTAGACTATGCTTTTGTATCATTTTTTTGAGTTAGATAAAGGTATAAAAAATCTTTGAATTTTTGTTTCATATAATTATTTTTTTTTCTCACTTTTCACATGAATATAGATGTCATTTTCAAGGCCTGTGGTGGTGGATCTCAGAAAACACAAACTCATGAAGACAAGACTTCCATCTATCAAGATCAAAGAATTGAACCATGTAATCTCAGCTCATCAATATTTTATGGTGGCCAAGATATTATTCCTCATGCTCAAAATATTCAAAATGAAGAGAAAAACTTATGGGTAAGTGGTAATATATTTTTTATTTTTTCAATTTTTCACATAATATAAAAAATTATTTTTTTAATTTTCCATATATCAATTAAATTTAAATTAAGAGTCAGAAATTGGGATTTTTATTTTATTTTATTATATTAAGCAGAAAAATAAATATATTATTTTTTAAAAATAGATAATACTTAAAAAAGTCTTATAATCGGTCTTATAATGTCAACCAATGGCGACCATATACCCTGGCAAATTATACTGAAATTTTTTAATTAATTATATAATATAATAGATTGATATATTTTTATTAGATAATAGTATAAAATAAATTTAAGGTATGAGTGCATCTCCATTAAACTCATTATTTTATAGTATCAGAATATCTAACATAATATATTTTGCATAACAGGCCAAAAATGTTGGAGAAGAAGATGATTTGGGAATTGCTTCAAGAGGAGACTGGTGGAAAGGTATGTTGTGTATGATATTGTCTAAAAGTTTCTCCTATATGATATGACTTAATATTAACATACTCATTATTTTATTGTTTTATTATCTTTTCATCTGTAGGGGGGCTCTATTATTAAAATCATCATTGTCAGCACTATTATCTCTACAAGGTATATGATGCAGCAGTGGATCCTTGTATTTTAGTAGAGAATAGTAAGAACAGTCTCTATAAGTATAAGTGATGATGACTTTCACATTGCCACATTTTCATATGCCATATGGAATAATAATTCCAAAAATTAAAAGTACATTAATCAGAATCATAAGTTGATGATTCTTAATTAGAAAGTGTAATTATATATACTTATTAATATTTTATATAATTCTAGTTACTTTTTCTTCTTACTAAATAAGTTTAAATTTTAATTTTAGTGTCATATATTCATTATTTGATTTAATATTGCAGGTACATAGAGCGAAAAATCAAGTTATGTGGAAGCTGAACAACGAAGGAATGAATATGAATTTGCAATTAATCATTTGTGGAACTTTGTATTGTCATCTATCTTGAATAATGTTGAAGTTATTTTATTTTATGAGAAAATCTCTGCTTGTTGGATTCATCTCTACGTTGAATTTTTCAACGATGACAAGATTTTTATTGGAAAAGGTTAAAATACAATAAAGAGAAAAAAAAATAGATATACTATCACTTATGATAAATTATATTTAGACGGTCAACAAATACTAGCTACTCCAACACTAAAATAAATTAGAAAAAATCAAATAAACATATTAACATTGATAAACATAATAAATTGCAATTGTTTGGGATCAAAGAGCCCGGGTCCACAGAGATACAACATTGTGTTCATAAGGAATTGTTGGTACTTCCTTAAAGAGAATTTTGTTAGATTTTTCAAGGACTTCCACTGTAATGTAATGCGAGGTTATCTAAATCTTTTTCTTCATCTTTTTTAACACTATTAACGATGGTGTCTGAATTTTTCAAGGACTTCCACAGTCAGACCTTAACGATTTTAGGTCTATTTGCTTGGTTGGACGTGTCTACGAAATCTTGTCTAAACTGCTAGATTCTAGACTTAAAAGAGTGTTACATCTTTTGATATCTCATTGTCAGACTGCATTTGTGTCGGGTAGACAGTTGTTGGACGGTGTTTTGGTGGCTAATGAGATACTGGACTATGCTAACAGAACTAAGAAGGAATGTGTGATGTTCAAAGTCAACTTCGAAAAAGCCTACGACAGAGTAAGTTGGAGTTCCTTAGGTATATGTTAAAGAAAGTGAATTTTGGAGAACCTGGATGAGTTATATGGAGGCTACTACCTTTTATAGCAACCTATCTATTTTGGTAAACAACATCCTTACTAAGGATTTTGAGGTTGGAAGGGGTTTAAGGCATGGAGACCTGTTATCTGCTTTTCTTTTTGTGATTATTGTTGAAGGCCTTGCTGGTTTGGTTAGAAAAGCGTTGGAAATAGGAGAATTCAATGGCTTCAATATTCATGATAGTTGCAACGTTGAAATTCTTCAATTTGCCGACGATACTTTACTAATAGGTGAAAGGAGTTGGAAAAATGTTTGGTCCATCAAGGAAATTTTGAGAGGATTCAAGTTGGCTTCCAGTTTGGGCGTTAATTTTCACAAGAGCAGAATCATAAGTCTGAATGTTAGGTCTCACTTTTTGTACGTTGCAGCTAATTTCTTATCATGCAGGTTGGAATCTAAAGAATTTACCTTTTTCGAGATTCCTATAGGCATTAATCCTAGAAGAATAAAATCGTGGAAGTTTATGTTGGAAAAAATCAGTTCGAGATTGTCTAATTGTAAAAGAAGAGTGTTATCTCTTGGAGGCAGGATTACTCTTATCAAATATGTGCTTAGAAGCCTATCGATCTTCTTACTCTCGTTCTATAAACTCCGACAAAGATATGGAGAGAAATTGAGAAAATTCAATACAAGTTTTTGTGGGGTGAGAAGGAGGTTAGTAGGAAAATTTATTGGATTAGTTGGGACCAAATTTGCAAACCTCTTCCGATGGGCAGTCTTGGAGTGAAAAGTAACGAAAAATTCAACTTAGCTCTCTTACAGAAATGGAAGTGGAGAATTCTAGTGGAAGAGGAATCGTTGTGGGTGAATATTTTGAAGGTTAGATACGGAGACATTTATCACAAAGTTCTAACAGGAGAGAGTGATGGAAGAAGGACTTCTGAATTTTCTTGGTGGAAAGAAATTATCGTTAGAAAAAATTCGTTGGGATTTGTTTCTACTTTTGCAAGTAACATCAAATGTAATATCGGAGACGAAAATTCAACTTCATTTTGGACGACATCTTGGTGCGCTCCTGAAAGGTTATACGATGTCTATCCAGACCTGTACCATGTGAGCATTAAGAAGTCAGCGGTATTGGCAAGTATGGGAATTTGGCTGAACAATTCTTGGCAGTGGGGCGACTTTGGGATCAAAGGAGATTTGGAGTATATTTCCTAGAACTCTCTGCAGTCCCTTCGACAGTTATTGTTGAATAATTGTCCTATTGAGGGAAAGGTGGATAATCACGTGTGGCAACCGGATCCAATTTTTAGTTACTTTGTTAAGTCAGGATACGACGTAATTTATTCAGTTGCAACTTCTGATGAGATTAATGCATATTGTAAAAATGCTCTTATTGGATTATGGAAAACGTCTGCTCCGTTCAGTGTCAAAGCTTTCGGGTGGAGGTGTTTCCTCAATAGGCTTCCGAGTAAGGATTAATTGCATAAAAGAGGTGTTATTTCTTCTCCCTAATGACTTATCTTGTGTTTTTTGTGTTCATTTTGTGGAAAATATGGATCATGATTTTTTCAACTGTAAAGTGACAAAAGTTGTGTGGCAGAAGGTGAAAGATTGGCTTGGTATCAATAGAAGGGATGAAGGTACAGGTTGGTGCATTTTTCTTAATTGGATCTGTAATGTTAGGTTCAAAAATGTGAAAAAATGGTAAGGAAGGTATGATTTGGTTAGCAGTTGTTTGGAGTTTATGGAACCACATGAATGGTAAATTGTTCAATGGTGAAATTTGCAATTTTTTGGACTTGATTTGGTCGATCAAGTTGAAAGTTAGGAAGTGGTTGCTTATAGGAGATATTCCCAAATCCAACTGTAACTTCTACGAATTTTGTAAGGATCTCATCTATTATTTAGTTTAAGTTGTTGTTGGTTATGAATTTTTCTTTTTCTGGACTGTTGCTAGAGCTGTCAAAATAGGTTACCCAACCCTAAACGGGTCGGCTTTGGTTGGTTGTGGACTTTTTAGGGCTGGGCAAAAAAACTTGTTGTAATATAAGCTCGAGAATTACTACCTAAGCTCGGCCCTAGATGGGCTTCGGGCTATCTAACCTTAAATAGGCTTTTATATTTAAAAAAATTAAATAAAAACTCTGTAATATTTATTATAAATAAAGTTAGAGATTATATTATTTTAAACATAATACATTTTTAAATTTTATATTATCTTTTATAAATACTATAATGTGTTTTTAAATACAATACATGTCTAAATTGTATAAAATGATATTCAGTATTTAACATAAGATAAAAACAATAGAATACAATAAAAGAGTATTGATTATATTAATATATAATGTTTAAAAGAGAAAGATTGAATAGAATAGAGATGAAATTTAGTGAAGTGAGAAAAATTAATGTGTTATTTTTTAGTAAGACAATATGAATATTAATATAATTTTTTTAAAATTTATAGCTATGCGGGCCTAACGGGTACCCACGGTCTATATGGGCTAGCCCTAATGGGTAACGTGTTTTTCAGGGTTGGGCTAAAAAGGCCTTGAAAATACGGGCTCTAATTTAAGGCCCAAACCCTAGGATTTTCCAGGCCGGTCCATATGGGCTAGCCCATTTTGACAGCTCTAATTGTTGCCTATGTTTCTTTTGTAATCGGGAAAGAGTACCCCTAGTACTCTTTTAATTAGAAATAAATTTCCACAAAACAAAATAAATTGTCTCAAAACAACCACCAAGCCCTCCTAAACAACCCAACAAATTTGAGAAACATACACTCTACCTCGCTGGCCCAACGAAAAGATGATCCAACGCAACCAAACCCAAGAAAGTGATAAGAAGCACCTCCAAAAGGCACCAAACTCGAACCCTACACCATCAACATTAAAACCTTAACAAAAAAACGTAACTTTGCGCTAAAACCAACGTCGAGGTGTTGCCACTCCAAAACAAATGAAAACCAGATCATCGACCGCTTACTAGGATACTGCAAAGCCTAAACACAACATCATAATTGCATAAAGAGCCTTGTCTGACAACACCCTTACTATCCTCACTAACGATCGATGACCTATACAACAAAAATATACCCCCTCTATCTCTGGACAAGAATAATAACTACAGTCAAATGATTCAAAAAAATCTACACCCCAATTATAATAGGACAAGACATTCGCCTGATCTGAAATGTTGCTCTCCCGCTTCCACCAAAATTGCAACACTTGCTGCCACTACGCCCCACTACTAACGACCCCAAAACAAATAGAAATTACTCATCAAACAATCCAAAACACACCCTAGGATTCATGCACCATTGCGAGATGTTATCCATAATATTATGTTGTGTAGCTTATTATTAAGTTAGAACTTTAACTTCCTCTAATATCTTTTATAAATTTAATTCCTTGTCTTTAAATACATTGTCATTTCTAGTTTTTCAGATGTTCCATATATACGCGAACTAAATTGGGCTAGCTGGCAAGGAAAACAACCTTTTCTTTTCAAACTGATTTAAATGTGAAAGACCATTGTTCTTAGGGGTGGCAAAATGGGTCGTGGCCGGTTGAGTCGTCCCGCACACCCGCTAAAAAGTAACGGGTGGAGTTGGAATTTTGGGTCCGTCGCCCACCAAACTCCGTCGCGTCAAAGCCCGCCACCCATCAAGGCTCGCCTGCCGAAATCCGCCGCCCACCAAAGGCCACCCCACCTATTTTTAAGTAAAAAATTTTAAAAATATGATTTATAAAAAATAAGTGAGAAATCTAATTGATAGGTAAATAAACTATTAATCTATTAAAACATAAAAAGACAGTTAAACTCGCCGCCGCCAACACGCCACCTTGGCAGGACGAGCTAGATTTTTATGCCCATTTCTATTTGGAGGGCTTACCCGCCCCACTCTTTTTTTGACAGACTTAAGACATGACGGAGCGAGCGGCCCGTTTTGGCACCCTTAATTGTTATTTAACATATTGTCATTTAGGGACCAAATTATGTATCAAGTCTTGACATTGTTTGTTAAACAAGTTTGAGACCAATTTATAAATTACACTAAATTACTTGTTGATAGCATGTGTATGGTGATTATGTTTATTGTGAGAATTGAATCGAACTCTATTATGTCGAAGGATAGCTTCTGGTTTGATAGAGAATATGCATGAGATCGAAGCTTGTTCACATGCTGCTGTCGAAGACCTACATACTATAGTCGAAGTGTGTTCTAGTATGTAGGTGTCGAAATGCTAGGGTTGTTAGTATTTGGAATTGGGCCTGTTTATTATGTCCAATTGTTTAAGTTAGTTTGTACCATAAGTTAGCTTGTAATAGGTATTTGTGAAAAAGCCCATTAGTTTAGTATGTTAGGTTTATTATAAATAGCATACTAGTCTCTCATCATTGCATATGACAAATCTTAATTTAGAATGAGAGGGTTATTTGTTATTCTTGTGACACCTGTAATCTTGTTTCAAAGAGAAAGTAAATAATAGTGGTTATAACTAATTTCTTGTTATTCTTCTTACTTCCTATTGTCTTCCCTATTATACTCTGTTCTTGGCATCGTTTGCACAATATTTATAAATAAAACTATCTATTTATAAATCAATATGTGGATTAAGATTTATAGTAATAATTATATTTTAATCGAAAGCGATTGATTACATAATCATTTTAATTTGTTTATTTTGTCAAAACCATTTTCAAAATGATTTTTCATAAATTAGGATTAAAAAACCAATTATTTATAAATTTGAATAAAAAATTAATAATGTTTTCTCTTAATTACTTATAAATTAGAATTAAAAAATGATTGTTTATAAATTAGGATTAAAAAAACTGGTTATTTTTAAAATTAATTTTTTTAAGGTCAATTTTTGTAAAAATTAAATTTATTTAAGTGATTATTATATGATTTAAATGAATTCAATGTTAAGAGAATAAAATTTTAGAGAAAATAAAATCTCCATCAAAAGTGTAAAATAGTTTTATAGTCTCAATTATTTCACGATGTATATCCACATATTTTTCTTTAAAATACTAATATGAACGATGTGTAAAATTACTTTATGCCGATAGTGTATATCTACTATACTCAAAGTTTCTAACATAAAGATTTTTAAAACATAAATTTGGCAAAGTTATTTAACATGTCTAATTATTTTAATGATTGGTGTTTTATGGTAGGAGGTGTATAACTCATTTGTGTTGGTGTGAATCAGGTGAGAGTATTGTGTTAAGAAGATTAAGATAATCCAAGAGAAGATGAGAGCTTCGCAGAGTCTCCAAAAGAGTTACTGTGATAAGACGAGGAAGGCACTTGAGTTTCAAGAGGGAGATCATGTGTTTTTGCGAGTTACCCAAGTAACTGGTGTTCACAATGCCAAAAAAGACCTATGAAAGCGCTTTTTTTGGCTTTAAAAGTGCTGCCGTAGGTGGCGCTGCTATAGGTTTTAGCAGCGCTTTTTGTTTAGGCAAAAGCGTTGTCGTAGGTAGGCCTAAGGCAGCGCTTTTTCTTGAAAAGCGTTTTCATATATAGGCCTATGGCAGCGCTTTCCCTTGAAAAGCGCTTTCGTAAGTGGGTCTTTAGCAGTGCTTTTTTTTAAAATGCTTTCGTAGGTAGCCTTTAGCAGCGCTTTTTTTAGCTTTTATGCTTTCTTTTATCATCTTAGGCAGCGTTTTTTGTTAAAAAGCACTTTCGTAGGGAGGCCTTTAAGAGCGTTTTTAAAAGTGTTGTCGTTGCTAAACGCAATATTTTAAAGTGCAACCTATAATTTAAGCCTCCCAGTTCGACCTGTAATTTATTTGGAAATAACAAACTGTAATATTTTTGGAAATAATCCCTAAACCTGTAATTCAAGCCTCACACACACACACACACACACACACACACACACACACACACACACACACACACACACACACACACACACACACACACACACACACACACACATATATATATATATATATAGGACATTATATACCATTATATACCAATATAATACCATTATAATCCAAAATAAAATATATACACCATTATAGTTTAATTCACATATGTTTGCAACAGATACATATAACTAAATCATCTCTAACATAACTAAATCAGAATAAGCCCGAAATTCTCAAAATCCGACGAGCGGACGGTCCTTGTCCTGCAAAGTATGAACAGAACAACACGGTCAATTAAACTAACTTTTCTCAAACACAATTAAAGGCTTGAACACAAAGTCATTATCAAAATTCATCACACAATAATGTATTCATAACACTTTTCACACAATAATGTATTCATACCTATACGATTGATTGAACATTTGACAGATATTCAGTACAAAACTCAACCGCTTCTTCAATAACATATCGTTCGGTAATACAACCCTCCGGTCGACTTCGGTTTTTCACGTACCATTTTAATATTTTCATATAACGTTGAGCAGGGTACATCCATCTCATATAAGCTGGTCCGCACAATTGTGTCTCTTTCACAAGATGAACGACTATATGAACCATTATGCCAAAAAATAAGGGAGGAAAATACATTTCAAGATCACATAAAGTAACAACTATCTCTTTATGCAATGTTGATAAGATCGCAGGATCGATCACCTTAGTGAAAATTGACTTGAAGAAGAAACACAGTTTAGTTATTGCGCTTCTTACTTTTTCTGGCAGAATAGAATGTATACCTATTGGTAGAAAATGTTCCATTATAACATGGCAATCACGCGTCTTTAAACTCTTTAACTTGAGGTCTTTCATTGACACAAGTCTTCTAATATCTGATGAGTAGCCTTCTGGAACTTTAACTTCACGGAGGAACTTACACAATATTTTCTTCTCCTTTCTAGATAGAGTGTAAACAGCAGGTGGCAGATATGTTCGTCTTCCTTTCGTCACGGGTCCCAATTCAGTTCTCATTTCCATGTTTACCATGCCCTTCCTTATGTTAAGGTCATCCTTAGACTTTCCTTGTATATTGAGTAACGTACCAATAACACTGTAAAATACATTTTTTTCAATATGCATAACATCGAGGAAATGTCTTACGTACAACGACTTTCAATATGGAAGTTCAAAAAAAATTGACCTCTTCTTCCACCCACTCTTGAATAGTGTATGTGCAAAAGGCTTGCCAAAGTGAGTACTCACATCTTTCACCTTTTCAAAAACTTGATCACCTGTCAATATAGGTGGAGCTCTACGTTGTTCGGTGTCTCCATTGAATGCTTTTCTCCACCCACGGTAGTGATGATTAGAATTTAAGAATCTACAATGACTGAGAAAGACATTCTTCTGACAAAGATTCAATCGTGTCGTATCAGTTCCATCTTCACAAATAGGACACGCTTTTTGACCTTTATTGTTGTACCCTGATAGATTTCCGTATGCTGGAAAATCATTAATTGTTCCAAATAACATCGCCCTCAAGTTGAAACTTTCTTTCCTATACCCATCATAAACCTCCACACCATTCTCCCACAAAAACTTTAAATCTTCGATTAAGGGTGCCAAGTATACGTCTATGTCATTCCCTGGTTGTTTAGGCCCAGAAATTAACATAGATAACATCATGTACTTACGCTTCATACATAGCCACTAAGGTAGGTTATAAATCATAAGAATCACAGGCCAGGTGCTATGTGAGATACTTTGAATACCATGCGGGTTCATTCCATCAGTAGACAATGACAAGTGGAGGTTTCTTGCTTCTTTTCCAAATTCAGGATAATCATTATCAACTTTCATCCACTGTGGTGAGTTTGCCTGATGTCGCAACTTTCCATCAATAACTCTTTCATCTGCATGCCAAGTCAAGTGTCTTGAATCGGTTTCACTATGATACATGCGTCTAAATCTCGGAATTATAGGAAAATACCATAAGACTTTTGTCGGAGACAACTTTTTCTTATATCGAGGGGCACCGCATTTAGGACACTCATTCAATGCTGCATACTCGTTTCGAAACAAAACGCAATCTTTTGGACAAACATGTATCTTATCATAGCTCATGTCAATAGAGGACAACATCTTTTTGGCCTCATATATTTGATTGGGAAGAACAATATCCTCTGGTAGCATATCTTTCATAAGGGCTAATAACTCTGTGAAACTTTTATCCGACCATCCATTACCCGCCTTTAAGTTGTACAACTTTAACACCGCATACAATCTTGTGAATTTTGTACAACCATCATACAACGGTTTCTCTACATCGCTTACCAACCTCTCGAACATTTGGGACAATCCTCAAGATCTTCTTTTAGTGCTTCTGCAATCTCTTCGACTAGATCATACGTCGTATTATACCTCGATTCAACATTCCCGTTACTTTTCTCACCATGCAAATTCCAACATGTATAACTTTTATCAATTCCAAACCGTAGTAAATGCGATTCCAACTGATCCGCATCAACCTGACCCCCATAACAACAACCCAAGCAAGGACACGTCATTTGACTCGAGTCTTCGGCGTGCGCAACCGCAAACTTAACGAACTCCAATACCCTTTTCTCGTACTCTTTCGACAATCGATTTGAATGCGTCCATGTCTTATCCATATCTTAGTTAAGCTAAACAAAAATAACTAATTAAGGCACAACTAATTAAAGTGGAAACGATCCATCATAGCAGTTCATTCAAAACACATAGCCGTAATCAAATGGGAGAGGGAGAGTTTTGGTATATCCAACTTTTTGGAACTAATCAACACATATTTGATTGATAATAACAGAGAGTCATTTAGCTTCCTTTTGTAGGCCACATTCACTGACATTCTGAAGCTACTTGGTAAGTTTTCTATTCTCTTTTAACTTCCTTTTTCCACAATATTAATATTTATATCTTTTTCAGTTAAAACTATGAAATAGTGCCACATTTATACCTTTAAGATCATAAATCTTTTATGTGTGTTTTTAGTTTTTGCATTTTCTAGTGTCTGCTTATCCTTGCACCTGAAGGGGCATAGTTTACAGTAGCTCTTTCCCTTAACAATCTAGGATATTCAGTTTTAGGCTGAATCACACTTTTAGTTTCTTTGATATCATTAGTATGCAATATGCAATTTTGTATGTAATTTTGGTCCTTGGTACTTATTAAACTCTTGAATTTTTGAATTTGGTCTCCTCTATTGGATCTACAATATTCAAAATGACATTTTTTCACCCAAACATTTAAAAGTTTATGATGAATTTGTGATGTTAAATAGTTATAACAGGTGGGACAATTTAGGATTTTTTTATTTTATGTGAAAACTTTTTGTGGATAAACGGGGTTAGGTCTAGCTTGAGACTAGTCTCCCACAATAAGACGAATCAGCTTTGAATCTAAGTTAGAAGGGATGTCTCATTTAGTGTTACTGTTGGGCTGTGCCACAAACCTTTCGCGGATGCGAAAAAAGTATTGTTAAATAAGCTTTGAGAAGAAAACTAACAAAATTGCTTATTATTTTCCAGCTAAACAATTTGATGTGGATCTCAACCCTAAAAAGGCAGCTATCAAGCTCATGATTCAGGAGGAGCTGACAAAACTAGCTGAAGAAGCAGATGATGAAGACGAGGACGAAGAAGAGGATACCGAGAAAGACGAAGGCCGGTCTACCGGCCAGGAGTCCTAAGTCTGACTGTGGATTAGACATTACAACTTGGTGGTTAGGTATTTAGCAAGGCATACTGTAATTCTCATGTACACTTTAAGTTGTGTAGAATTAGTTGTATCTTATTCTTAATTCTTAACATCCTTTCAAATCTTAAGATATCAAACATGTATTTGTCATAATTTAGTGCAGCCTTTTGTTTGGCTGCCAGCATGTAGTTTATTGTATACACCAACAGAGAGTCATTTAGCACAGACTCTCTCAAACTCGTCTCTCGCATGTCTCACGGACTTTCGTTCTATTTCGTCCCTCTCTCAATCTCTCCCGTTTTCTCGACATGGAAGAAGGATAAAAGCATCAAAACACCCAACAATCAGAGATTTAAACCAACAAGAGCAAGAATCAAATCCTAATCCCTACAATGAACCCTAAAACCATATTTTAATGCTAGAGATGAAAGAACTCAAATTTGAACTTACCTATTGAGAATGAGAAATAAACTCACTCAATGCCTCTGAATAGTGCAAGAAACCCTTTTGATTCTTCCTCTTGAGCTTCAAAACAGTGAAAATGATAGAAACATGGCGACTGGAACATCTTCGTCGGAGATAGCGTTTGCAGAAAAAATGAAGAAATTCTACAAGTCTTTAACCGAGCTTGAACAATCGAACAGAATCGTACACAATCAAAATACCTTAACGCATTTTGTGATGGAACAGAACTATCAAACAGAATCGGAGACAATCGAACAGAACAATCGAACCAAAATCAAATGAATCAGATTTTGTGATGGAAATGCAGGAAGAAATCGAAGAGAATCGGAGATGAATTTGGGGATTAGGTTTAGGGGTAAAAACATTCTGAGACTCATTAACGCGTTTTGTTAGTTTTGTTTTAAAATTAAATTTTAATTTTAATCAGGCTATGCCAGCGCTTTTAAAAGCGCTTTCTTAGGTACCCTATACCAGCGCTTTCTTGCCAAAAAGCGCTTTCGTAGCTCTCCCCTATAGCAGCGCTTTTAAAAGTGCTTTCATATTCTCCCCTATAGCAGCGCTTTTATAAAAGCGCTTTCTTAAGGTAGCCTTATACAACGCTTTTCAAAAGCGCTTTCGCAGGATCCCCTATATCAGCGCTTTTTTCCCTTGTTTTTTGGTTTTGTTTTTAGTGAAACCTATAGCAACGCTTTTACCTTAAAGCGCTTTCATAGATGTGCTGCTAACAGCCAAATTTGGCGTAGTGGTTGGTCGAGCTTTGAAGTATCGAAAGCTCACGCCATATTTTGTTGGTCCATACCAGGTTATGCAGAGGATGGAGGAGGTTGTCTATCAGATTGCTTTGCCATCGCTGCTTGCTAATCTCATGATGTGTTTCATGTGTCTCAGTTGAGGAGATACATTAAAAATTTGTATCATATGATCCAAGTGGATGATGTACAAGTGAGAGAGCACCTGAGTGTTGAGGAATTACTTGTGCGAATAGATTATCAGGAAGTGAAGCAGTGAAGGTTGAGAAAAACACAAGAAATGAGAGGTTTGAATTGGGTTTTCTAAAAAAACATTTCTTTCTAGAAAAACTATTCACCACAATCAATGAGATAAATAAGAAATGAAAGAGTATGGACATGTTCAATTTATACAAGTTCACCTTAGAAAAAGTTAATCTTGTCCACTCGCCAAGGTGATTTCTCCTTAGAAAAGGACTTAATCCACTAATCTTGAAAGATTACAAACAACCTCTAAAAGTCTAGAAAGACATCTTAACCCTCTCAAGTATATAGACTAACAACCTAGTCACTTAAGGAATTCAAATATCAACAGAATTACAATAGAAAATGTTTACAAATAGTGCTTCTAAATAAGAAAAAGAAAACAACACTTAAGAACAAGTGATAACAAAACTAATGAATAACAACTCTTGTGTTCTAGAGATTCTTAGAAATAGATTTCTCACAAAGGATTATTTAAAATAATCTCTCTTAGATTTTCTTTTTCTTTCTCTTTTCTTTTCACGTTGAAGATATGTATGCTGAGTTTGAAATATATTTGAATAGCTTGAGCAGCTTTAATGTATTCACAATAAATTGGCAGTATTCTTCAATGGAGAGTGTCTCATATATATAGTCCCAAGAAAAGACCATTAAGAAAGACAAGATGTTGCTTTCCTTTCCATCTGATGTAACGACTCTAAAAAGATCATGGGGGACAAAGAGCACACCAAAATCGGTTTGTATATACGTCCTTGCAGTAGTGGAGAAGATAGTGTACTATTGCACAATTAAGCTTCTAGCGCAAGTTTCTGATCGTTCTTTTTTGAAATGTACTTCTGATCTGAAGTAGAGAGAGTATGGGAGAGATAAAGTAACGTAGACGTCCCAATAGAATTAAGTCTTCAGATTCAGAATGAATTCTTCAGAGTTGAACGCAACAGCTTATTTGAATGACGCATCTTAATTTCTGAGCTGGAAGAAAAAGCTTATCTGAGCTTGAAATCTTGACTTCTGATTTGGAAGAGTAGCTTATCTTAGAAACACTTTGAAAATCTTTTTCTGATGTATCATTCAACATTCTTCAAAACAGTTGATATCACTTCAGAATTGGATGAACAGTTCTTCTATTGTGTGCCAGCGTTGATTCTGATGATCTTTTAGACATCAATCCATAAACAATCAAAATAGTGAATTTGCACACACTCAAGAAACTATTAGAGTACAAAATTGTTGCATATAAAATATATGTATTGTTATCATCAAAACTAAAGACTAAATGCATAACCAAATCGTTTTCTAATAAGCAGTTGTGTGGTAAAGAGATTACCTTGGTGAAGGTAGTTTGGAGAGAATCACTTGATGGAAGCGTGACCTGGGAGTTAGTCATATCGAACTCTACTTCTTTTAAGTAATTTTCAAGGGCGAAAATTCTCTAAGGGAGAGAGTGGTAACACCCCAAATTCGATTAATTGATTTAATTGAATTGTTTGTGTATTTATTTAATTAGTATGTGTTTTAATTTAAATAAATTATGTGTTTATGTGTGTTGTTGGTGTGAAATGGTGTTGGTGGGGTGTGGTGAGAATATGAGTGTCTAGTAGAATAATTAAAAATAACTAAAATATTAGTATTTTTAATTAATTAAAATAGTATAAGAAATTGTATTTAATTTTAAAAATAAACATAGAAATTGGTGACTTTGTGATAGAAATCATTTAATAATTAATTTAAAAGAAAATAAGAGTTAGTAGAGAAATAAGGGGCAATCAGGAAAATGTAGAAAAAATTAAGGGTAGAACGCGAATAACCTAAATGGGAGAATTATGTTGTATTATAAATAGAGAAGTGTGAGAAATGAGAGAAGTTTATAGTATGTGCATAATAGAAGTTGGAGAAAAAGTGGAAAAGAGGCAAAAACTCTGGGAGAGCTCTTGGAAGGGAAAAACACCATAGTCAAGCTATTACTTTAATATGGGTGTTAAACTTCTTGAATGGTAGAGATAGATCCTCACAATCCTCAAGGTTTTTCCCTAAAGTCACCAATGCTGATGATTATGTATGTTCTTGATGAAGTATGGATAAATTGATTGTGATCAATGTACTTAATATGAAAATTGCATAATGATTTAATATTGAATCTCTATGTCTCTATGGGTGCAAGAGTTAATTGATTTGTTGTTCATATTTATGGCGCTATGATGATGAACAAAATATCAGGTTTAATGATGATTTAATGTTAAGGTGTTAATTACATGAAATTGATATGTTATATACCTTTCTATGATTACTGATGTTGTAAGACTGGTATAGAAAGGTGGGGTAAATTAAAATAGGTTAAAGGATGGTTTGGAAGGGATAGAGGTTGGAGAAGACAGGTCCGTACATAGAATTTCTAGAAAAAAAATCACAGGCCAATATATTAGCTACAGTGAAAAATCTATTGGTTCACTTTGAAAGACTGAAATTTGTATTGAACCAATCAATTAGCTACAATGAACAATCTATTGGTTCACTTTGAAAAACTAAAAATTGTATTGAACCAATCTATTTTTTTTAATAAGTGGAAACCTCTAACTAATCTCTTATCTATAAGGCTACTTTCGTGGAAGAATAATTATGTCTTCTTGGGAGGGAGAGTGATCCTCCTTAACTCTATTCTTAATTTCATTCCTATTTTTTTCTTATCTTTTTTAAAGATGCCTTTCAAGGTTTGGAAGAAGATAGTGAAAATCTAGAGGAAGTTTCTTTGGGGGGAAGTGAAAGGGGAGTCTAAGATTTCCTGCCTCAAATGGGTTATTGTTTGTAAACCTAAGAAGTTAGGGGGCGTCGGTGGTTGTGACCTTTGGTTGGTCAACTTGGCCCTCTTGGGTAATTGGAGGAGGCATCTGCTCTTGGGGGCTTTTGGCGTTTGGCACAATATTGTCACGGCCAGATATGGTGTAGCCCCTACAACTTCTAACATGGGCGGGAGAGTTGGTTGTCTTTCATTGGCCTCAGCTTGGTGGAGATGGATGTCCCTTCTTGAAAGCTGTTGACACTACTGACTAATTTAGGAATGGTCTCTCCTTGAAAGTTAGTTATGGTCTCCTTACTTCCTTTTGGGAGGATATTTAGGTTAGAGAGTCTTCCCTTCGTCTTAGATTCCCTATACTTTTTTCGATCTTTGACCAAATTTTTAAATCTCTTGGGGAGGTTGGTAGATGGGAGGGGAAGAGTTGGATCCGGGACCTCAAGTGAAGGAGACATTTTCTCTTTGATTATGAGTTAGCCCTTTTTAGTGATCTCCAATATGTGATTAGAGGCTTCATCCTTTCTATTGAGAGTGATGTCTGGAGGTGGCGTGGGTGGAGTGGCGAGGTTTATATTTTGTCTTCTGCCTACTCTGATCTTCTGGCTCGAGTGTTTCTCCCAAGTCGTCAGGTCTCTATCATAGAGTTAGTTCTTCTGGCTATTTGGCATAGTTGGGTCCCTTCTAAAGTTATAATTTTCTATTGGCAATTTCTTCAGGATCGTATCCCAAACATAAATTACTTACTTTAGAGGGGTGTCCCTCTGACCTTAGGGACTATTTCATGTCCCTTCTACTTGTTGCATATTGAGTTGTCCTCCCATCTCTTTGTGACCTGAGAGGTTGCATTCTCTGTTTGGTATAAGATTTTTAGGAGGTTGGGGTCGTGTGTTGGTTTTTCTAGAGATACCTTGACCCTTTTCAAGATGTTTATCCCTTCGACAGGAGACTGTAGGACTAGAGAGAGGTTGAGGACAATTTGACATGCCATGGTTTGGTCGATTTGAAAAACTCTAAATGATATAGTTTTTTTGGGATCTTCGGTGACATCAAAAGATGTGGAAGACATGAGCATCTTTCTCGGCCTAGCTAAAGAACCATATCTTGTTTCTTAATCAATAGAGGGGTGAGTGGTTTCGACCTCCATCTGATGCTGGTCTTTTCTGTGTGTTTCCGTTGTTTTGTTTGTAGTTTTGATTTAGATCCTCTTTTTCTGGTGGTTAGGGTTGAAGTTATTTTAGCTGGTAGTTGTTTATAACCACTAGTATATATAGTCTTGTTTGGGGGTCAATTTTGGCATCATGAGGTTCCAGCCCCCTCCCAATCGCAGTTGCAGGGGATCGAACCGTGATCCTTCCTACCAAGTTCATCGCCAATCAACACTGAACCAACTAACGATAAGTTGAATGTTGTTTTTATGTGAGTGTAGGTATTAAGATTGGAGTCAGAACAGGTTAAAGAACTCAAAAGACACTTATAGAAGCATTTACAAATCACTCACTAAAAAAATATTTATAAAAGTACTTTATTGTATATATATATATATATATATATATATATATATATATATATATATATATATGGGTGGCTCGCCCCGCTCCGCCATATGCCCGCCAAAAAAAGAGCAGAGTGAACATGTCCATAAATTTAAAATTGACATTGTCATACCCCAAAATTTGCCCACCACATTTTCATATTGAAGCTCATTTGAATATCAAAGTCTCAATACTTGACTGAATATACACTCTCCTAAACAACAGCCCTCCAACTAGGGTTTTGCCTTTCTCAAAGAAAAGACAGGTTCTGATACCTCCAATGGACTCCATGGCCTCTCATATGATTCAAATAATCCTCATGCCAAGTTTCAGGCTTCAATTCACAAGATTGTTCAGTCAATTGCTCAAAAAGTCAATAGTCGACTAGTTTGACCTAAAAGTCAACTGTAGTCAAAGTACAGTCAAAATTCCTGATTTTTTTGTCAACATCCTTATTTCGAAGTATCATTCATCATTTGATCAAGGATTGATCATGATTCATCAAGAAAAGCTCCAAAATCATCAAAAACCTAAGTTTCTAAATTAGGGTTTTTAAGGAGAAAGTCAATCCAACTTTGACCAGCCATATTTTTCACATGGAACATCAGAAATTTCCCAACCAAAGTCTATCTTGAAGGAAATTGAATTCTCTACAAGTTCGTCTCTCACAAGCCAGGACTAAAAATGCATCATTTAAGAGATATGAGCCAAAACATTACAGGTCCTTCTAGAAACTCGCAAAATAGCAGTTTTTGTCAAAGCCCATATCATCAAGATAAAATCTTCAGATGGGAAAAAGCTTCCAAAGTGGCTTTTAGAAGACATCCTGGGCTTTCCAAAAAGTACAAGATCATCTCCATGTGATAAAAATTAAGGGAAATACGACTTGTACAATTTGGTCAATTTTCAAGAAATGCATGAAAGTCAACATAGGAAAAAGTTGCATTTTTTGACTCATGGGCCCATTATTAGGACTCTAAACATGCTCATGACCTTTTATAGGGCTTCTAAATTCCTTCATATTTCCTCATGGTTTTATTTCTTATTTTACTAATTTATTTTTGATTTTTTATTCATAAGAAATTTAAAGATAAATTAGATAAATTATGAAATAAATTCTCTATAACATATGGGCTTGGATTTAAGTAACATTGGCTATCCAAAAGGGTGCAAATTGTGTGAGGTTTATTTTCAAGCAAAATCTAGACTAAAATGTCAATTTGGTATCTTGGTTCCAAATCAAATCTTCATGATTAAAATTACAAAGATTAGAACCATGATTTTTGACCTAAGTTAATGCTCTATATATACACAAGAATTCTCAAGCCCTAGAGGAGGATCTTGGCAGCTTCAGAACCCCTATCCGAGTCTCAAAAAGAACGTGAAAACAAGGGATGCAGTAGAGGAGTTTGGAGATCGTTTCAAACCCCTATAAGGATTAAGCAAGCTTTCTCAGTGATCTTCGAGTCGAATTCGATCCACGCAAGCGGCCAAGACATCCAGTACCATCCTCAGAGCACTCACGGTTAAGGGATTTGCCATAGTTAGGGTTCTTATTCCTCAAATGAGGGTTTTTAATTAGAGACAATTTCAGACTAAATTAACGGCCCCATTGGACTCGGGAGGTCACGTGTGTTCTATCTGGGTTATTTGTTCGTGTTTGTCAATGATAATTTGCATGTTCAATGGAGAAAAACCTATGGCTACGCAAAGGCACCGTAGGTAAAGGGGTTTCCTTCATTTGCAGAGAAACAAATGAAGGAGATGCGCGTGTGGAAGTGGAGGCAAACTGGCAATCAACGAAACCTGGGTTCGATACCCAGTGTCTCTTCTTATTTTTGGTCAATCTTTTTCTTATGTATACTCATGGATTCGGTGCTTTGCGCCCACACCAGATTCCGGTGGATCTTCGCTCATCACCATCAGATCTTGCAAATATTGGATCCAACGCATGCAAACTGACAGGCACACCATGGACGTCCAGAAGCCAACCACACTGAATCCAAGCTGAGATTTTCTAATTTTTTTACTTTTAATTATATAACCTATTTTTCTTATTTATTTATATTGTTTATCTATTTGTTTTTTTAAATACTCTTTTAAATATTCTTTTAAAAAAAAAATTTCTAATAGAAAACATTAAAAACAATTTATTTAATATTAATTATTGATAATAATTTCTATTTAATCTAAATGACTAAATGTTTAAATTAGTTTAATTGTTTAATTATTGAATTAATTATCAATATTTTTTTTAATTGATTAAAAAACATATTAGGGTTAGGTAATTTAATCAAAATTTTATTTTTTGTCGATTTAATTAATTAAGTTGAAAACCAATAAATAATTAATTTGGTTTTTTTATTTATTCTATTAACCATAGTTAACTTGTGCCCGAATCAGGGTTTACGAGGTTTGTCATCAGATCATCCATACACTAAAAAAATTTCCTTTTCTTTGTGCAATTTTTCAGGGTTACTTCAAGATTCTCCGACTATGCGTCATGCCAATCGAAAAGCTAAGTTCTAATTCTTTTCTCGTTTAAATATCATTTTAATTTTTATTTTTGCCTTTTGCCCAAAATACGGTTTACTTTAAATAGTCAATGAACTACTCCTACACTCACCCTTCTGTTTATTCTTCCTTTGCCAATTTTCAGGGTTAACCAACCGGTCAAAGCTCAACCTTCGGTAACCCTAAAACTCGTTCTTTTTTATTTCTTCTTTAATTATTACTTGTGTTAAACCTATTGCTCTGTTGGGGTTTATTTTTTGCCTTTTTCCCCCTTTCCCCGCAGGTGTTTATTGTAATAGCGTAGGGCTTTTATTTTTCTGCCTTTAATTTATGCTATTATAACTGCGTGGTTAGTAATTCTAGGGAGTGCAACCTCGAATTGAATTTAGAATAACTAATTTACAAGATAATTATTTGAATTGAATCACGTGATGGTGCACCCACACACCTTTTATGGTAATCCCTTTTGTTGCCTGTTGCCTTGTTGCCTTTTCAGTGCAGAATAGTCAAGTCCCTCGGATACGAGGACGCCTAAGCAAATGTTGCCCTCAGTTCATTCTCATCACAAAAGATCATAAGTCCACATGATGCTGCCTTCGGTTCGGTTATATGATCTTGTCCCTCGAGGTTGCCTATGATGATGTGATAGTCCCTTTCGATTATTGCTGAGGTGTCCTCTTGGTTTCCTAATAATGATGACTATTCTGATCCTTCCCTTAGACTACCTGCCCCCTATGGCAAGGACAGTCTTATGGAGAACGATAACTACGACAACCCTTCAACCTCCAAATAAAAGGACTTCCTACCCTCCTAGGGTATGGATAGCCATGAAAGGCTAAAAGAACCTTTTTAATAGGGGTAATTATCTCCTAAATGCTTGCTCCGGCTTAAATCTTTTTCTTACTCTTTTATCAAAAACTTTCAAAAAGGCTACGCTTATTTACAAGCTAAAGTCCTTATTCAAATCTTTTTCTTTATTCACTGCAAACCTTTTCAAACATTTCAAAGTGAGCTAAGCAATTAAGAGCCCATGGAAAACCATGGATGCAAAGGGTGTCTTACACCTTCCCTTTGTATAAATTACCCCTCGAACTCAAAATTTCTTTTAAAGGTTTTTTTTGTTCTTTTAGCCTTTCTTTAATTTGGATAAAATAAAAGTCGGTGGCGACTCTTACTTACCGCGACATTTCAAAAAAGTCAGCTCACCGTATTACAGAACTGGCGACTCTGCTGGGGATGCTTACGAATAAAAGAGGGGTTACCTTAAAGTTTAGGATCACTTAAATGTTTTCAATTGTTTGTTTTGATTGCTTTATTTTAAAGGTTGCTTGGGAATTAAATGAAGGACGAATCCTATACCCGGATTCAAGTACACTTAAGATAGGAGTGGCATAGTCATGGCAACCTCTTTCACATATGTGGGAGATGAGTCAATATGAAGTTCACACTTAAGTTAGGACTCCATAGATATATACACACCTTGCTCAAATAAGGGAGGTCTATGTATATACCTTTGGGTGCGCCGGAGCTTAAGGACCTTTAGTTACCCTTTAACCCATCTTGGCCTTTAGGACGTAGTGGGGGGCTACTTTTGACAAATGTTGAGGGTCTAGTCACTACCTGATACTACAACTCAGATAGGTTCTTTCTTAAAGTATCATTGCATGATGCGAATGCATCATGTCCGAGGGTGCTTTAGAGGGGCTGACAATTCTGAGTAACTGGTAGAACCCTGTTGCTGAAATCTCTTTATCCATAGAAGTACCTTTGGGGAAGGGTAGTTACCTAGTTAAACTCCATGCAAGCCTTTAAACCTAAGGACATTTGTGTGACTTGCTTGTGTGTGCTACTAACCCTTCTATTTCCTTGCAGGATTTGCTTGTAGGACATTTCGTCCTTATTACCTTATGTTTTACCTATTGTATTGCATTCGCATGACATCATGACATCATGACATCATAACATCACATGTTAACTAACCCTTTCAAGGATCTTAGGAATTTAGGGCGCCCAATTTCAGGTGCTAATTATCAAGGACTGAATTCCTATCAAGGGGCAAGAGGATTTACTTTCCTCTGGCCACTTGTCTTCCAATTCCGAGACTCAATACCTATCAAGGGGCAAGAGGATTTATTTTCCTCTAGCCATATGCTTTCAAACTCAGAAACGAGTATCCCGAATCAAAGGCGATGATCCACACGATATGGTGAGCTTGATTCCCATAGAAGAACATCCAAGAATGAAAGTTCTTCAGACGAAGATGCGACCAAATCGCTTTCTAATGTTGCTGACTAAATTCTTATAGATCCTTGAAAATATTGCATTTGCATATCATAACATTGCATAACAGGTTCCTGCCATACGTCTCTCATCCTCTCTCGCTGTTTATTTCAGCATCATGAATCTCGAGCAATCTGTCAGAAATCTTCAAGCCCAGAATGCCCAGTTCCAAGAGATGATCCTTAACTTGGCCAAGGGGCAAGAAGAATTAAAGGCACTACTGATCAAGAAGGAGAAGGATCAGCATAGGCATCAAGGTAGTCAAGATAATCGAAAATCCAAACCTAAGCGATCATTCATTCCGTTGCACATGCCGCTGTCTCAAGTCCTGCAACAACTGCTCAGTCAAAACTTGATAACCCTATTGCCTCCATATTCAGTTCCCGCCAATCCTACTCCTGGATACAAGTATCAAATGAGATGTGCTTATCATTCGAATGGTCCTGGTCATGATATTGAAGATTGTGGACCATTGAAGCATAGGATTCAAGATTTAATTGACGGAAAGATCATTGATTTCAACTCATCTGAGAAGCCTCATATAGCTGATGGTGTGCACAACCAGAAAGGTCGTGATGAACACAACCAATCTGTTGGGGCAGTTCTAATCTCTACACTAGTTCCACAACAATGACGCAAGCCAGATGCGCCTAAGCGTCAATTCACCCAGATTAATATGTCACTGGCTTAGGCATTACAATACTTGTTGAAGTCAAATTTGATTACTCTGAGGGACCCTCCTAAGAATCCTAACGCATCTGCTCCTAGCTATAAGCCCAATGCGAGGTGCGCATATCATTCTAATAGTCCTGGACATGACACAGATAATTGTTGCCCGTTGAATAATAAGATCCAAGATATGATCGACGCAGGTGAAATTGAGTTCGACCCTCCTGCAACCCCTAACGTATTCACTGCTCCCATGCCTAATCACAACAAGACTGCTGATGTTGTGGATGGCTAGAAGGATGTCTTTCGGATCATTAGATTTACTTTCATTTGCAATTTCTTTTCTATTTGTTTAAACATTCGACTTATGATAGACATTATCTGTTTTAATAATCATCATCAGTGCATTGCATATGTTTGTCTTGAACAAATTATTTTGCTATCACGCATTTTAAATTGCGTCTTTACTTTGCATATGTTTTGTGATACTCGACTCCTGCTAAAGTTGTATGACTTTTGAGGGAGGATGACGAAAATGATACCGCAACCTCATACAGTATGCTTTTGAACGAACTATGCTGACGATGTACATGCATTGTTTCAATTCCTAAACAGCGGAGATATAAGGATGTTAATCCCTAGTCAACCCCCTTTGAGCCTAAGGTGTAGAAGTTTTTCTTTCGCATACAAGCTAAAACCTTTAATCATAACCTGGGGAAGGGGTAGTTACTCAGTTAACTCAATTATACTAGTCGTTGTTTACGCAAATAATGATGGGTTCCCGTGATCATTAAGTCTGGCAGTCAATATCCACCAAAAAGAAAAGATGTTAGGTCAAAACCTATGAAGGAGACTTATCAAAAATCAAAATATCCCGCTGATTGTAATCTCAAAATAAATAGTTCAGACAAAAGTTAGGGATAATAAAGTCAAAAAAACCAAAAGAGGTTGTTATAAATCCTCGATAAATATTACAAAAAAGGATGATTGTCTGTCCAAATAAACTTACAACGCCTTAACCCTCATCAAATGTCAGTAGTATGACTTCATGACCTGCTAGAACTTAAAGGCAAAGTTAACTGAGCATAGGATCGAAGAACATCACGAAGATTGGGATGGGTACAAATAAATTTTGAGCCATTATCTTTTGTTTCTTAAACTGTGAACCAAGCCACGTTACAACCCTTGAAAGTCCTAACTGAAGCATGGTTAGTTTGAAAGTGTAATGTCACCAAAAGGTATCCCGACTCCTTAAGGTTTACCACAAATGCTGAGTTGATATTTCATTTTTACAAACATCACGTTTTTATAAACATCGCGCTTTTACATCTCCTGTTTTAATGTTTAAAAAAAAACAAGACAGACATATGCATTGCATCTCATGAATTTATTATTAAACTGTAAACACATTTTGCTACATAATTTCAAATGTTAGCATCAGGAAGAATTTGTACAGGGTACAACTAATGACCAAAAGTTATCTCGACAGACGAAATCATTTCAGAAGCAACGTCTCCAATGTATACAAGGGGTACGATATGCTTTGTCCAATCAATCTGGGGCAATCAAGTCAAGATTCCAAGAATCTCTCAAGAATGCCAATCAATCAGAGGCATGCACCCAAGTGGGTCTGAAGCTACTTCCCGATCAGTCAGGGGCATCATACTATGTTCTCGGGGCATGTCACCTATAGTACATATCTCATAAGGTCCTCACGAGGCGAATCTCTTCAAATTCCCTAATAGCTAGGACAAAGCTATGCAAGGCCTGTTTAACACTTCGATCAATACTCATCGATGTGTCCCAATCAATACAAGTCCAGGAATGGCAGTTATTATAAACACTGCGAGCGATGTTCTGAGCATCCATGTCTTCACACAGAGCCAGTTTCACAAGATCATATCCCCACAAACTAGTCCTCAAGAATCTACCTTCGAATAATCTCCATAAAGGTTGGCACTCGCAGTTGAGCTGAGTAAGGTAGAACATCGGAGGTTCCATTCATTTCTCTTATCCCCAATCAGGGTACATCAAGATCAATCATTCAAGATACATACATCCCCAAGTAGAAGTCAAAAATCCCCAACTGAGCATCTTTGAGCATGAAACGGGAGTTCCTACTAAAAAGGAAGACCTGCACTCTGTATTCTCCACAACAGACAGGGATTTATTTTCCCCGCCAGACGCTGCTACAATCTACTATCATCATTAACAACATTTTGCATTCATACATCATACGCCTCATGGCACACTGTCATGCACTCGGTTTTTTTACCGTACTTCTCGCGGAGAGATACGCGAACTGACACTCTTCTCTTTTGCTTTTGTGTTTTTGAAAATCAGAGAGTCGCCGCCGACTTTTATTTTATCCAATTAAGGAAAGGTTTATAAAAGAAACAGAAAAAAGACCTTTAAGAAATTCTGGGTAAGGGGGTAGGTTATACAAAGGGAAGGTATTAGCACCCTTTGTATCCATGGTTATCCATGGGCTCTTTAATTTGCTTAGCTCACTTGTTTTGAATCACTTTTCTATTTCCTTGAAATGCTTGTATGTGGTTTCAAATACTTTTGTAAATTGACTTTGTAATGATCCTTGTGCGGATGTATACAAAGTGTTTTATCTTTCGAAAGATGTTTTGAAAAAAGAACGTTAACTTCGTAATGATCCTCGTTTGGATATATACAAAGTATTATCTTTTTTGAAAGTTTTATTTTGAAAAAACAACAGTATCAGAGACATTTGTTTGTTTTGATTTGGGCAAGCAAATTAGGAGGTCTACCCTAAGTTATAAGGTCTTTTCCTATTTCCTTTAGAAAATTCTCCTTTTATCGGATATAAACAAAAGTTCGTTTTTGCATTTGAATTTGATTTTGATCTTGAAAAGAGTGAGAGAGGGATTACCCTAAGAGGTGCAAGTGTGATTGTGTTTTGATTTAGATATTTTATCTTTTGAAGTTAGTGATCTAACGATTCAATTTTTATCTTTGGCATACACGCAGTTTTATATGTGCTGAAATTTAAATGCAGAAATGTAAAATGCGGAAAGTAAATCTACGCTATTACATCGACTTTGCGGGAAATGTAAACTACGCTATTTACATGAATTTGACAACCTATACACTTGATCTAGGAATTTAAATTGCAAGAAAATAAAAGAAATATTTTTGGATTTTTTGATGATTGATGATTGATTTTAATTAGAATTAATGCATGATTAATTTAATTAAAATGAGAAAAAGATGAAAATAAAATTTAAACCTAAAAATTAAGTTCAAAATATGTTCAAAATACTTGTTAATTAATTTTAAAACAAAACTAATTTTTTTTGGAATTTTTGAAATTGATTTTGAAATTATTAAGTTAAATAATCATATAATTATATAAATAATTACACAAATAATTAAAACTTAAAGAGAAAATTATTCTAAATATGTACAAAATTAGCCTATAATATATAAACTATATTTAATATAAAGAACAAATTTTTTTATGATTTTTTGATGGGTTGGAATAATTAAAAGATAAATATATACCTATTATCTAATTAATTATACAAAATATTTAAATTATGAAGAAAAACAAAATATTTTTTATATTAGAAAATAAAATATTATTTTATCAACTTAAAATATTTTTTGTGTATTTTTTGGATTTTTAGAACTATTTTAAAATAATTTTATAAAGAAAATTAAATAAAAATAGAAAATATATAAACAATGATCTTGTGTGGTTATTAAATGAAGTCCATGATGGGGGTGCGCGTTTTGATGCGTTGGATTGATAGATGGATGGATCTGATGGTCACCAGCATGAGGGATCATAACACGTGACACACCTGCAAAACACTGAATCCTAGGTTAATTTAAAAAACATGTGCGCGCCCTCCAGCCAATCAGAGGACGCCACGCATCATCTTCTTCATCAGGATGGATCTTTTACACCTTTCATTTGCAGGTGGTGTAAAAACTCCCACCTATTACACCTGTTGAAAATAGCGAATACAAGCAAACAGTGATATAAATTTGGCACGATGCCATGGTTCAGTTCGTTTTGTTCATGCGAGTTTAATGGTACCATTTAGAACTTGTAATTTTGCATGGATCGTAAAGCCCTAAATTTGAAAGTAAGAACCCTAAAATGGTGGTTTCTTGTATAGGTGTCCAAACTTCAATTAAGTTTCCAGAAAGGATCAGAACCTCAAACTAAACTTAAATATGAGTCTACATCTTGCTAAACATGCATGTGTGATGAGATTTTTGTAAGTTTTAGTTCGAGCAAACCGTGAGGTATAGGTACGTGTTCTTGATGATTCAAGGCTTGTAATTGATCTGGTTATGTTTAGTGAGGGTCAGGGAATGTGTTTGAGTAATTAATTTGTATTGAAACAAGCTAGAAATTAAAATTCGAATTTTAAATTTCTTTGAAAAATTCAAGTTGATACAAGGTTGATACAAGCAAGACTTGGGCTCTGAATTCGTGTCTCTTTCATTACTGAAGTGTGATACTTCATTTATAGGCAAAGATGTGCTTAAAAACTAAGCTAGAAGCATTAAGTGCTTTTGTTGAATTTTTGACTTTTTTTAATATATGTAGCTTTGAATTCAAGCCACCATAGCTTGATTTTTCCACACCTCTTCTGCTGTACTTCCTTTGGGGCAGAGTATTGAATGATCTTTGATGAGTCATGCTTAGAAACAAAGCTACATATTATCCTTCCATTTTCCTTTTTTAATTTAATCTTATATGTGATAAAATTAAATCAAAAAAAGAACAAAAATGTTATGGGCTTTGTCTTGGTCGTGGGAGGCCCTTCACATTATGGGAAACATGTTTGGATCATGGAAATTGGGTCTCATTTGGAAGAAAAACATTTTTGATCAATGTTGATTTCATGCATTTTCCCAAAATTTAGCCAACTTCAACAAGGCATAAATCCCTCAATTTTTATCATATGAAGGAGTTCTTGCACTTTTTGGAAACCTCAAAGAGTCCTCTAACCAATGTCTTTGGTATCATATCAAAATGATTTTCCATGCTCCTTGTGTGTCCTTTTGAAAAAAGTGACTTTTTGTTGACTTTGAAAATGACCTGTAATGTCTTTGTCCATATTTTTCAAATGGTGAATCTAATGACCATGGGACCAATTGCATTTGAAAGATAATTGAATTTCCTTCAAAATGAGCTTTGTTTTGAATTTTTTGGATGAAGGATGAGAGAGTTATGACCAGTCAAAGTTCAGTTGACTTTTTAGGAGAAAACCCTAATTTTGAAACTTAGGGTTTTGTTGATTTTTGATCTTTCCTTGATGAATTATGATCAAGCAATGATCAAATGATGAATCCTTTGACAAAATATGGATGTTGACAAAAAATTTCATTTTTGACTGTCTGTTGACTTTTTTGGTCAAACGGGTCGTCTGTTGACTATTTGAGCTGCTGACTGTGCGTCTGAGCGAATTGAAGTTTGAAAATTTGTATGATGGTACTTTGAGATATATGGAGGTCCATGAAATCCATTTGAGGTCTCAAAAACTTGTTCTCCTGAAAAAAACAAGAAACCCTAGTTAGGGACTGTTTGTGTAGGAGACAGTTAAGCGTACCTGATTTTTGTGCAGTGCTGAGTCTCTGCTAATCATGTGATATTCAGAAGACTTCTAGAACAAAAATCTTGGAAAGATGCAAAATATTGATTTGATTGATGGTACGAAACACGGAGAATTGCACTGTCAGCGAGTTTGACTGTCAACTGGCTGTCCGGGTATTAATGAAGCAGTTAAGGTGAAAATTCAACAGTTAAAGTTAATTTTTTTCTTTTTGTTTTTTGTTGTGTTAATGGTGAAAATTTATTTACATGAGTGGTTAGAAAAACACAACCATAATAAATAAATAATATACACTGTATGCGAGCAAAATTACCGATAATAACCCTGAAAAACATTTAGGGCACAGAAAAATAAATATTTAACTGGCAGAAAACACACAAAATATTATCTGGATAATTAAACTACAGTACAAAAAATAGTACGACATTTAATACTGACAGTACAAACATTACATAATTTAATGAACAGTACAATGAGTAAACGGTACGTTATTAAATAAAAGATACGACAAACTTTAAGAATGACGATTAATAACCCAAGCTACAAATAATAACATGTAGATGATTGGGAGTGTCAACATCCCAGGTCCATATTTTTCAGGACTATGCAGACAGAAGAAGGACATGATTACCACCACGACGGTGATGACCATAAGAAAACACGTTTCCATCCGCTTCGCCATTTTTGCCGGGGAAGAAGATAGAATGAATATGAAGTAGAAATTTGAGAGATGAGTTAGAATTTGATGTGAGATTTTATGAAAAAAAATGAGAGGTATTTATAGAATGAAAAGAAGGATAGAGACGTTGGGGAATGAAGTGATTCCGTACAAAAAATGAGAATTTGAGTGGAAGTAGGATTTGAAAGAAAGTGTATGGTAGGGTTTGAAAAAAAGAGATGTATAGAATAAAGTTAGGATTTGATTTTGAAAGAAAGAGATTTTGGAAAATAATAGAATATAGTACAAAAATTAGTGGAAAAAAAAAGTTAATAATAATTTACTTGTTACCAGTACAGTCTGAATCCCCGGACTTTGCGCCTACAAAAAGATTTAGTTTTGTACCAATTGCGTCAGTACTATCTATCTGTAAATAAATCTCAAATAAATAGCGTGTGTGAAGTAATAAACAGTACTTGGCGTTTGTGTAAGAATAAATTCAACAGCGAGCCAAAATACCGTATAAGAAAAATTCTAAAAAACCAAGTATTCATAAATCAGGATATTTATGGGATAAAAATCCAAGATTATATGAAGCTCTTAATTTTTAGATTGAAGTTTTTCTTGAAAAAAGATGCGGGCAAATTTTGGGGTATAACACACACATAACATACATACGCCTCATGGCATATGCATAACACTCTCATTCATTTCAAAAAATAAATACATGCATCACGACATTGCATAAAACTAATGTTGCTTTTTCAGTCTATTCCTACAAATCAAATGAACATTATCTTCTAGATTTAGTGCAGAGATAATCAAGTCAACGATTTAATTCTGACACTCATTCAAGACAGAGATTTAATTCTGACACTTAATTTTGGATATCTTCCAAAGATAGTTCAAAGATAATCAAGACAGAGATTTAGTTCTAACACTTAATCTTGGATATCTTCTAGAGATAGTTTAGAGATAATCAAGACAAATGATTTATTTCGGATACTTAGTTCCGGATATCCTCCAGAGATAGTTCAGAGATAATTAAGACAATGGTTTAGTTCTGATACTTAATTTTGGATATTTTCCAGAGATAGTTCAAAAATAATCAAGACAGAGATTTAGTTCTGATACTTAGTTCCGGGTATTCTCTAGAGATAGTTTAGAGATAATCAAGACAAAGATTTAGTTCTGATACTTAGTTCCGGATATTTTCCAGAGATAGTTCAGAGATAATCAAGAGACATTCAAAGATCTAAATTGATTACCCCACAAGGCGCCGAGACGATCAACAATCCAAGATCTAAATCCATTAATACAAACGGTGGAGGCGATCATTCCAAGATCTAAATCAGTTACTACACATAGTACTAAGACGATCGACCTTCAAAGATCTAATTCTATCATCACGAACGGTGTAGACACGATCAACTTTTCCAAAGTCTAATTCAGTTACTACGAACGGTGCTGACACGACAAAGAAATCTAATTCAGTTACTACGAATGGTGCTGACACGGTCAACCTTCAAAGATCTAATTCTATCATCACGAACGGTGTAGACACGATCATCCTTCCAAGATCTAATTCAGTTACTATGAACGGTGCTGACACGATCAACTTTCGAAGATCTAATTCTATCATCACGAATGGTGTAGACACGATCATCCTTCCAAGGTCCAATTTAGTTACTACGAACGGTGCTAACACGATCAAACTCCAACAAACACTTCTCAATACATAGGATCCAGTCTAACGTACGACTCATACTAGGATACAACCTGACGTACGGTGTATTCTGACAACTATCAACACGATTGGATCCGGTCTAACGTACGACCCATCCTTCAGCCTAACGCACGGCTTTCCAGACATTTATCAAATAAAAATTGGATCTGGTCTAACGTACGACCTATCCTTCAGCCTAACGCACGGCTTTCCAGACATTTATCAAATGCAAATTGGATCCAGTCTGACGTACGACCCATCTTTCAGCCTAACGCACGGTTTTCCATACATCTAACAATGCAAACTGGGCCCAGTCTAGCGTACGACTTGTCCTAAAAAGTATAGCCTAACGTATGACTTACTTTGACACTCATCAATACGGTGGATTCAGTCTAACGTACGACTCATCCTAAGTATATCCTTCAGATACAGTCTAACGTACGACGTATTCTGATTCTCAAGTCTATCAAGCTGGATGGTATCTTTAAGCCCGTCTCAATCAAATCTCAATATCCCGGTGGCATCTCTAAGCCCATCCCTGACAATTTTCATCAATTTCCAAATGGCATCTATAAGCCCATCTCTAGAAAAAGTCTCTACATCAGAAAGGGCAAATTTCTTGGTATTCTTGTGTTCAATCCTCTTCCACCTTCAGATTCCGACAGGCACACATACCAGTCTACATCCTCAGGTATAAGAAGATTGAACAGGGGCAGCTGTCATACCCCAAAATTTGCCCACCACATTTTCATACTCATGCTCATTTGAATATCAAAGTCTCAATACTTGACTGAATATACACTCTCCTAAACAACAGCCCTCCAACTAGGGTTTTGCCTTTCTCAAAGAAAAGACAGGTTCTGATACCTCTAATGGACTTCATGGCCTCTCATATGATTCAAATAATCCTCATGCCAAGTTTCAGGCTTCAATTCACAAGATTGCTCAGTCAATTGCTCAAAAAGTCAATAGTCGACTAGTTTGACCTAAAAGTCAACTGTAGTCAAAGTACAGTCAAAATTCCTGATTTTTTGTCAACATCCTTATTTCGAAGTATCATTCATCATTTGATCAAGGATTGATCATGATTCATCAAGAAAAGCTCCAAAATCATCAAAAACCTAAGTTTCTAAATTAAGGTTTTTAAGGAGAAAGTCAACCCAACTTTGACCAGCCATATTTTTCACATGGAACATCAAAAATTTCCCAACCAAAGTCTATCTTGAAGGAAATTGAAATCTCTACAAGTTCGTCTCTCACAAGCCAGGACTAAAAATGCATCATTTAAGAGATATGAGCCAAAACATTACAGGTCCTTCTAGAAACTCGCAAAATAGCAGTTTTTGTCAAAGTCCATATCATCAAGATAAAATCTTCAGATGGGAGAAAGCTTCCAAAGTGGCTTTTAGAAGACATCCTGGGCTTTCCAAAAAGTACAAGATCATCTCCATGTGATAAAAATTGAGGGAAATATGACTTGTACAATTTGGTCAATTTTCAAGAGATGCATGAAAGTCAACATAGGAAAAAGTTGCATTTTTTGACTCATGGGCCCATCATTAGGACTCTAAACATGCTCATGACCTTTTATAGGGCTTCTAAATTCCTTCATATTTCCTCATGGTTTTATTTCTTATTTTACTAATTTATTTTTGATTTTTATTCATAAGAAATTTAAAGATAAATTAGATAAATTATGAAATAAATTCTCTAAAACATATGGGCTTGGATTTAAGTAACATTGGCTGTCCAAAAGGGTGCAAATCGTGTGAGGTTTATTTTCAAGCAAAATCTAAACTAAAATGTCAATTTGTATCTTGGTTCCAAATCAAATCTTCATGATTAAAATTACAAAGATTTGAACCATGATTTTTGACCTAAGTTAATGCTCTATATATACACAAGAATTCTCAAGCCCTAGAGGAGGATTCTGGCAGCTTCAGAACCCTTATTCGAGTCTCAAAAAGAACGTGAAAACAAGGGATGCAGCAGAGGAGTTTGGAGATCGTTTCAAACCCTTATAAGGATTAAGCAAGCTTTCTCAGTGATCTTCGAGTCGAATTCGATCCACGCAAGCGGCCAAGACATCCAGTACCATCCTCAGAGCACTCACGGTTAAGGGATTTGCCATAGTTAGGGTTCTTATTCCTCAAATGAGGGTTTTTAATTAGAGACAATTTCAGACTAAATTAACGGCCCCATTGGACTTGGGAGGTCACGTGTGTTCTATCTGGGTTATTTATTCGTGTTTGTCAATGATAATTAGCAGGTTCAATGGAGAAAAACCTATGGCTACGCAAAGGCACCGTAGGTAAAGGGGTTGCCTCCATTTGTAGAGAAACAAAGGAAGGAGATGCGCGTGTGGAAGTGGAGGCAAACTGGCAATCAACGAGACCTGGGTTCGATACCCAGTGTCTCTTCTTATTTTTGGTCAATCTTTTTCTTATGTATACTCATGGATTCGGTGCTACGCGCCCACACCAGATTTCGGTGGATCTTCGCTCATCACCATCAGATCTTGCAAATATTGGATCCAACGCATGCAAACTGACAGGCACACCATGGACGTCCAGAAGCCAACCACACTGAATCCAAGCTGAGATTTTCTAATTTTTTTACTTTTAATTATATAACCTATTTTTCTTATTTATTTATATTGTTTATCTATTTGTTTTTTTAAATACTCTTTTAAATATTCTTTTTAAAAAAAATTCTAATAGAAAACATTAAAAATAATTTATTTAATATTAATTATTGATAATAATTTTTATTTAATCTAAATGATTAAATGTTTAAATTAGTTTAATTGTTTAATTGTTGAATTAATTATCAATATTTTTTTTAATTGATTAAAAAACATATTAAGGTTAGGTAATTTAATCAAAATTTTATTTTTTGTCGATTTAATTAATTAGGTTGAAAACCAATAAATGATTAATTTGGTTTTTTTATTTATTTTATTAACCATAGTTAACTTGTGCCCGGATCAGGGTTTACGAGGTTTGTCATCAGATCATCCATACACTAAAAAAATTTCCTTTTCTTTGTGCAATTTTTCAGGGTTACTTCAAGATTCTCCGACTATGCGTCATGCCAATCGAAAAGCTAAGTTCTAATTCTTTTCTCGTTTAAATATCATTTTAATTTTTATTTTTGCCTTTTGCCCAAAATAGGGTTTACTTTAAATAGTCAATGAACTACTCCTACACTCACCCTTCTGTTTATTCTTCCTTTGCCAATTTTCAGGGTTAACCAACCGGTCAAAGCTCAACCTTCGGTAACCCTAAAACTCGTTCTTTTTTATTTCTTCTTTAATTATTACTTGTGTTAAACCTATTGCTCTGTTGGGGTTTATTTTCTGCCTTTTTTCCCCTTTCCCCGCAGGTGTTTATTGTAATAGCGTAGGGCTTTTATTTTTCTGCCTTTAATTTATGCTATTATAACTGCGTGATTAGTAATTCTAGGGAGTGCAACCTCGAACTGAATTTAAAATAACTAATTTACAAGATAATTATTTGAATTGAATCACGTGATGGTGCACCCACACACCTTTTATGGTAATCCCTTTTGTTGCTTGTTGCCTTGTTGCCTTTTCAGTGCAAAATAGTCAAGTCCCTCGGATACGAGGACGCCTCAGCAAATGTTGCCCTCAGTTCATTCTCATCACAAAAGATCATAAGTCCCAATGATGCTGCCTTCGGTTCGGTTATATGATCTTGTCCCTCGAGGTTGCCTATGATGATGTGATAGTCACTTTCGATTATTGCTGAGGTGTCCTCTTGGTTGCCTAATAATGATGACTATTCTGATCCTTCCCTTAGACTACCTGCCCCCTATGGCAGGGACAGTCTTATGGCGAACGATAACTACGACGACCCTTCAACCTCCAAATAAAAGGACTTCCTACCCTCCTATGGTATGGATAGCCCTGAAAGGCTAAAAGAACCTTTTTAATATGGGTAATTATCTCCTAATTGTTTGCTCCAGCTTAAATCTTTTTCTTACTCTTTTATCAAAAACTTTCAAAAAGGCTACGCTTATTTACAAGCTAAAGTCCTTATTCAAATCTTTTTCTTTATTCACTGTAAACCTTTTCAAACATTTCAAAGTGAGCTAAGCAATTAAGAGCCCATGGAAAACCATGAATGCAAAGGGTGCCTTACCTTCCCTTTGTATAAATTACCCCCCGAACTCAAAATTTCTTTTAAAGGTTTTTTTTGTTCTTTTAGCCTTTCTTTAATTTGGATAAAATAAAAGTCGGTGGCGACTCTTGCTTACCGCGATATTTCAAAAAAGTCAGTTCACCGTATTACAGACATGAGAAGCTAGCCTGCCCCGCCAAGGTGGCGGGCAACGGGCTTGTTTGCCTATTTATTTATTTATTTATCATTTTTAATAGATTATTATACTTTTATTTTACATTTTAATTAGATTTTTCACATAGTTTTTAGAATAATTTTTTATATAGTATCTTTAATTAAATTTTACTTAAAAATTGTTACATATATTCACAAATAAATGTATAAAATGAAATTATCAAGAATTAAAAATACTATAATTAACTAAAAAAGAGCGAATTTTGACAAAGTGACGGACTTTGGCGCGGCGAGCTATTGCGAGCGGCGGATTTTGGTGGGACCGGCTTAGGTGGGCGGCGAATCTAAAATCTCAACCCAACCCGCCATTTTTTGGCGGGTGTGCAGGCCGACCCACGGAGCCACGACCCATTTTGCCACCTATATATATATATATATATATATATATATATATATATATATATGATCTTACCGAGCAGATCAGATGGCCAGCAACAAAGAAGGCTTGAAATCCGGAACGGTTGAGATAGGAAAAAATGGTTGTACCTGCAAGGCACTCTGATGCCAAAGTAAGTATGTGTTCAACAAGGTACAACAAAGTGAAAGGTTTTGGGGGTAAGAAAAAGATTACCTCGCCCTCTGAGGTTAGAGGGCTATTTATAGGGTTATCCCAAGCGAAATTGGCTCCGCTTTGCAAGGCGTGAATCTAGACGACGTGTGAGCTGGCTGCTACCGGGCACGAGGCTCTCTCGTGCTCGGTTATGTCTGGTATTTGCCCGGAGCGGACCGGGGGAGGCTGTGGAGCGCGTGTCCAGAGTGCTTTGGGCCGGAGGCTGGATTGGCCCAATAGGAGTGATTGGGCCGGTCCAGAACAGGATCCACCCAAGTCGATGCTTCTGCTCATGAGAGTGACGACTTAGAGGGTGTCGGTCAGAGGAGATCTTCCGGGGAAGCGGACCGGGCGTTTTCGAGGGAGATCGGTCCTGAGCTTCCGGGGAGGAGAAAGGTCAGGCCGGGAGTTAGGAAGCGTGTTGCTTCAGAGTTGTCAGTTAGGGGACGTGTCGCATTTAATGCGAAATGATGGCTACCCTACTTGTAGGCTGCTAGGGTTAATGATGGCCATTTTGTTTCCTAGAGCTCGCGTGCGGCGCACGTGACGTTCTCAATTGCTTATAAATATCAGGGGTTGTCATTTTCCCCAAACTTTTCAAATTTGTCTTCTTCGCTCTCTTCTCTCCGCCGCCGGTCGTGAGCTTCGCCGCAACGTTCCTTCTTCAACCTTCGTTTCTTCCTTCAGAATCCTACTCGTAAGTTTGTATTTCCTTTCGTTTTTAATTTTTTATGCTTTGATTGTTCTAGAAATTATTAGAATGCGGTTAGGGTAGGTTTTTAGGAATGGTTTTTTAGGAAGATTTAGGAGTTTGTTGGTGGTAGACGGCGGAGGTAGCTAATTTCTCCGTCGCTGACGGCTGCATGCGACTGAATCATTCGTTTTGAGCCATCTCCTGGTTTGTGGATTGTTGTTTGAAGTTTAGATCACGCGTTAGTGCGTTCTTAGGTTTTTTCAAGAGAGATGGATCATCGTGACGTAGCATGGGTTTTTGCCCTTCCCTTTGGCGCGAGTCTTCTTCTGCTCGACGACTGTTTTCTTGGGGAAGGGCAAGGTCGGGGGGCCATTCAGTCCTCGGACTGTTGGTGTGCCCTTTCACTCTGAACGGTGGTGGAAGGGTGGATTTGATTGAATTGTCGAATTCACTATTCTCCCATGTTTTTCAGGTGAACATGGCTGAAGCACGGCGTCCGTCAATGTCGGGCTCGTCGTTCTCGACTCCCCCGGCTCAGCAGGAGGTGCCTTTGTCGGCTTGGGTGCTTCAAGAGGCGCTCGACATCGAAAGTCACTTCGTGGAGGATGGCTCGGATATTTTCTTGGAGATCGGGGGTCACATGGATCCCGCCGGGGACGCGTCCAGGAACAGGTGGTCGGTTCTTATCCACGCTGAAGAGGACCGCATCTGCGATGAGTACGCCCCCGACGTGTTCCGCATGCCCTTTTTCGAGTTTCAGATGGCTGTTTTCAATCACCTGGAGGTGGCTCCTGGGCAGCTTCATCCTAATGCGATCGCTTTTATCCGGCCGTTCGAGCTGACCTGTTCCCACTTGAAAATAGCGGCGACGATCCCTTTGTTTTTTTTCATATTCTGTGTGCAGCGGACGGTAAGGGATGGTCGTTTCGGGTGGGTGTCTCTGAAGCAATTTAGGAAGATTTTCAAGTCCTATTCGGATTCTCAGAAAAACTACAAGCCGCGTTTCTTTCTTATCCGTCCCCAGTCTCGGGAGGCCCGCAACAGCGTTTTTGTTCGAGTGGCGACCTTAGATATTCATTGTCATTCGGTGCTCAATGATATAGGAGAACCTTTTACTACCCGCAGGAAAAAGTTCAGGTTTTTCTGGTCCCTGGACCATTTTGAGTATGGGACCGACCAGTATATTACTAAGATTTCAGACTTGGACGAGGATGCTCGGGCAGATTACGCCATCCTTCAGAAGTTCGTGTAGGGCCTTCCCCCGAATGCGAAATTGGATCGGTCGGGGAGACCTGTCGTTGATGAAAATGGGGTTACTGTCAAAGAACCGGGTGTAATCAGTATAAAAGAACTTCTGGCCAGTGGGACCGATAAGGGTGCGGCAGCCTATCTGGGTATCTGCTCCCTCCTTTATTCTGCATCTGATATATTTACTTTTGTTATTTGTTTTTGTATATATTTTTCGGTGGTTACGTGCTGACTCTAGTGCATTTCGTGTTTTTCTTTTTCTTTTTCAGAGTCGATGGATCGGGCACGCCATGAGAGGATACTCAAACAGGCAGACAAGGCTAAAGCGGCCGTTAAGAAGAGCGTCGGCCCTCGGCTAGCTGTTGTGCAGAGCTCCCTGGCTACTGGTTCGGGCACTTCCTCTTCCTCCCCGGCTGCTGTTGGTTCTCTGCTGCGGGCTTCTGACCAGGGTGAATCCCTGAGGCCGGTCACAGTTCTTCCTTCTCCTCTCCGTCAGTAGCCGGATCCAGATGCGCTAGTTCGTCACAAGCGGCCGCGGGTTGAGTGTGTGGATTTGACTCGGGAAGAAGTTGGTGACATCTTTACCCTGCCCTCGTGTTTTCTTCTGCCTCGATTCTTTGAGGGAGGGCCCTCTTTGACTATTACTCGAGCAGAGTCTCTCCATATTGAGGGTCTGGAGCCGTCTGTTCGTCAAAGGTTCCTGGTGCAAGATGCTTCAGCTGTGGTCAGGGTTCTCGGGCTTGCTATTCTGTATGCTCGTTCGGCGCCTTTGTCCGTAGAGGCAGCGAGGATGCTCTAGGAGGATGCCAAGGTTAAGGCGTCTGCTCTAGAAGAGAGAGACCAGGAGCTGAAGGAGCAAGGTGAGGAACTGGCGGTCGTGAAGGCTCGGTTGAGTGCTAAGGAGGATGCTCTGGCGGATGTGCAAAGCCAGTATACTCTGCTCTACCGGACTTTGTACGGGGTGATGCTGTCTTCCTCGGTGAAGGAGGCTTCTCTTCGCCGATCTCAGGCTCCTGCTGAGGATGAGACGGAGGAGGAGAAAGCCCTCTTGACGCGGGCATATTTGATCCAGTGCATAAGAGTCCTGGGGGTGATTGTGTTGCTGCTATCGAGGACACCTACAACTCCACTGTGGCCCAGCTTAAGTTGAAGAACCCATGGGGTGGAGTTTGTGACTGAGGGCACCGGGCCGTACCATCGCGTGGAGGGCGACCAGATTGTCTCGCCGAACTTCGGGGATGAGCCAGCGACTCAGGAGATTGGGGAAGTTCAGATGGAAGAAGGTGCATGAAGATTTTCTGTGTTTAAGTTTTTGGCCTGCGTGCCATTGTTTTTCGTTGTTATGTTTCGGGGGGTATGCCCCCCGTTTTTGATTTGTAATGATATTACTGGCTCGGCCGTTATGGCCGTAGTCGGGCACACTTATCAGGCTATATGTCCGTTTTAATTTTCAAGTACTTTATTTTTAACGCCTTTGTTTATTGTGCCTGTTTCTTTGAAGTCTGTGTGCATGCGTTTTGACTCCTTGGGCGGCGTGTCGCTGGTTTCCAACGATTTTGTCCTTTATTGCTTTGTCTGTTTCCCAAGCGTTTTTGTTCCCTTTCTTCTTCTATAAAAGGAGGTCTTATGGGCCTCTCCTTCTTCATTTTTACGCAGGAATTGGTGGAGCTAGGGAAAAAAGGTTTCTTCAACCTCGTGCTCTCGTGGAGTGAAGGAGGTGAAGGAGAGGAAAAAGAAGGTTTCGACCGGTTCTGCTTCTTGTTCCCAGGGGATCCGTGGTTCGGACGCGCAGGCTCGGTCTTCAGGCGTGAGAGTTGTGACCAACGCTGATGGTTTTGAGATTGAGTGGGATGAGGACTTGTATCAGTATCTCCATTTGGAGGAGTTTGCATGTCGGGCAGAGTGATGCGTTTTTCTTTTGATGTGTGTATTTTGTAATGCCCTTCGTGGATGATGAAATAAAGTATTGTTGTTGTTATAATTTTCGCGTGTATATTTATTTTTGCTTAATTAGGAGATTTGCTCGACTGTAATGTATTGATTGCCAAGTATGTGGAACTGTGGTCGACGACGGGGGGCATGTGCCTGGCGAGGGTGAGTCTCAGGCCTCGTTGTGCTGAGTTCTAAGCCTCATGATGTGAACGGTCCCCTTGCGAGCGGGGTGTTCTGCCGTCATGGTACTTGTTTACGACGGGGATGCTCGGTATTCGTGCCCCCCCCCCCCGAAGGATAAGGAGTCCGCTCGATTAAGAGAGCGGGCTTCTATCTTTCTGTTTCATCTAGAGGTGCTCGGCGTGTACCCAGGCCGCACCTGTGTTTTAGCTGTAATATTGCTTGAGCTTTTCAGCGTTCCAAGGTCGAGCGAGTTCTTCTCCTTGTAAGTTTTCCAAAGAGTATGCCCCGTTTTCGGTCTTTGCGCGGACACGATAGGGGCCTTCCTAGTTTGCGGCCAATTTTCCTTCGCGGGAGTCCTTGTGGTTTCTCTTGAGTACTAAGCTATTTACCTCGAATTCTCGTTTGACGACCTTTGCGTCATGTCTTAGGGCGATTTTTTGTTTGAGTGAAGCTTCGCGCAGAGCGGCCCCTGTTCGGATTTCTTCGACCAGGTCGAGCTCTTCTCTAATTGCTTCGAGGTTGCCCTCTGTTTCGAGGGGTTCCTCGACGCGCCTGGTGGGCACATGTACTTCAACGGGGATTACGGCTTCTGTCCCGTAGATAAGTCGAAAGGGAGTCTCCCCAGTAGTGGAATGGGGGGTGGTCCGGTAGGCCCAGAGGATGTTGTGTAGATCCTCGACCCATCCCTTTTTGATTTCGTCCAGTCTTCTTTTGATGCCCCTCAGAATTACTCTGTTAGCGGCTTCGGCTTGCCCGTTTGTCTGGGGGTGTTCGACTGATGTGAAGTGTTGCTTAGTCCCTAACTTTGTGACGAATTCTTGGAAACGCCCGTCGCTGAACTGGGTGCCGTTGTTAGTGATGATGGCTAGGGGTACTCCGAACCGGGGGAGAATGTTTCTTTTGTAGAAACGTAGTACGTTCAGAGATGTGATTTTGGCCAATGGTTCGGCTTCGATCCATTTGGTGAAGTAGTCGACCACGACTATGAGGTATTTGTTCTGATTGCTCCCGGTCACGAATGGGCCAAGGAGGTCCATGCCCCACCACACGAACGGCCAGGGAGATGACAAAGACTTGAGTTCATTGGGGGGAGCGAGGTGCATGTCCCTAAAGCGTTGGCACTTGTCACATTTCTTCACGTATTCTTTTGCGCCGTGCTGCATGGTGGGCCAATAGTATCAAGCTCGGAGCGCTTTCCTGGCAGGGGATCTTCCCCCTAGGTGTTGGGAGTTGATTCCTTCGTGTATCTCTCGGAGTATGTGGGGGACTGTGCCCCTCGTCGACGCATTTAAGGAGGGGTATGGAGAATCCTCGTCGGTAGAGTTGATCCTCGACCAGGACGTACGAGCAAGCTCTTCTTCTAATCACAGAGGCCTATTTAGGGTCATTCGATAGGAGATCGCTCGTTAGGTAGTTGTACACGGGGGTCATCCAGCAAGACGTGTCTCCGATCACGCCGACGAGCGTTAGCCCGGCCGGAGGTTCGGTGCAGGGTTTGGGCAATATCTCTTGGATCACGGACTTATTGCCCCCTTTCTTCCTCGTGCTGGCAAGCTTTGATAGGACGTCCGCCCGGGAATTATGTTCCCTCGGGATGTGCTTTACCTTGGCGCTTTTGAACCGGGCCATCTTTTTGCGCACGAGGTTCAGGTATTCGGCGAGATGATCGCTTTTGACTTGGTATTCACCTGACACGTGTGAAGCTACCAGTTGGGAATCGGTGAATACTTCGATCTCCTCGGTGTTTAGGTCGTCGGCAAGACGTAGTCCTGCGAGCAGCACTTTGTATTTTGCTTGGTTGTTAGAGGTCGGGAAAGAGAGTGATAGTGATACTTCTATTAGTGTCTCATCCCCGTTTTCCAAAATGATCCCTGCTCCGCTTCCGGTCGAACTGGAAGCCTCGTCTACGTACAAGGTCCATTTCCGAGCGCTACATGTTGTCGTGTCGGGGAAGGCCATTTCGGCTACGAATTCCGCTAGGACCTGTGCTTTAAGCGCTTTTCTTCCTTCGTATTTTATGTCAAATTCTGAGAGTTCTAAGGACCAGCGAAGCATCCTTCCTGCCATGTCGGGGCGCCCAAGTAACTGCTTTATGGGTTGTTCAGTGCGTACGACTATGGTGTGTGCCAAGAAGTAGTGCCTCAGCCTCCTGGCCGTTGTGATTAGTGCGAGGGCGACTTTCTCGATCTGTTGGTACCTGATTTCTGGGCCCTGGAGCACTTTGCTCGTAAAATAAATGGGCTTTTAGCCTTCTGGTGTTTCTCTGATGAGGGCGGCGCTGATGGCTTCGGTCGCGACGACAAGATAGAGATAAAGGATTTCTCCGGTCTAGGGTATCGCGAGCACGGGCGGGCACGAGAGGGCTTGTTTGAGATGGGAAAGGGCGCGTTGGCATTCGTCCTTCCACTCAAAAGTTGTTTCCTTACAGAGGAGTTTGAAAAGTGGGAGGGCATGCTGGGCTGATTTGGCTACGAATCTGGATAGTGATGTGAGCATGTCGTTTAGGGATTGGATGGATTTCTTGGAGTTTGGCGTTGGAAAATCTGAAAAGGCTCTGCATTTGTCCAGGTTTGCGTCGATTCCTCTTTCCGTTAGGTAGAAACCGAGGAACTTGCCCGCTCGGACTCCGAAGGTGCATTTTTCGGGATTAAACCTCATTTTGTACTTCCGGGCTTGTTCGAAGACTTTTTTGAGGTGAGCGGCATGATCGGTCTCCTCTTGGGACTTGACGATCATATCGTCCATATAGACTTCAAGCATATTGCTGATCTCCGTCCGGAACACTTTGTTCATCATTCGTTGGTACGTAGCTCCAGCGTTTTTTAGACCGAAGGGAATTACGTTATAGTAATAGTTGCCCAACTCGGTCATGAAAGCCGTGTATTTTTTGTCAGTTTTAGACAGGGGTATTTGGTTGTACCCAGAATATGCGTCCATAAATGATAAAAGTTTGAAACCTGCGGAATTATCGACTAATTTATCTATGCTAGGCAGAGGGTAAGCATCTTTAGGGCAAGCCCTATTAAGGTCAGTATAGTCAATGCACATGCGCCATTTTCCATTAGATTTCTTTACAAGTACAACATTGGAGAGCCAAGTAGTGTACTTGGCTTCCGATATGAATTTAGCCTCTAAGAGGTCCCTAACAGCTAGCTCGGCCGCAACCGTTTTCTCCAAGGATTGCTTTCTTCTCCTCTGGGCGACGGCTTTGCACGCAGGATCGATCGTCAGGTGGTGGCACGCTATTTCTGGATCGAGGCCGGGCATCTCGGTCGCGCTACATGCGAAGAGGTCGGCGTTCTCCCTGAGGCAGGCCTTAAGCTGCCTTCTGGCTAGTTCGGGCAGGTCTGTACCGATCTTAACTCCTCTGATCGGGTCGTCTCCGAGGGCTATCAGCTCAAAATCCCCGTCGGGGATTGGTCGGAGACCTTCCTGTGGTGTCTTCGCATCCGCTTTTCTTTCAGATTCTTTATGGAAGCGGATGTCCACGTCGATGGTGTCAATGTGGGGCATAGATTTGTTGGGCTCAGGGCCTGCGTTGGACGCTGCTTTGTCCTGGGAGGCTGCTTTTATAGAGCTGAGACCTTTGGCGGAGGCTTCGAAACACCTTTTGGCAGCTTCGATGTCGTCGTTGAGCGTTCCAACTTGTCCTTTGGTCGTGTAGTACTTGAGTTTGAGATGCACGATTGAGGGGACTACGATCAGCTCGGCCAGCGTCGGTCGTCCCAAGATGCATTGGTAGATCTAGGGGCAATCAATAACCAGGAATTGGACTTTGACGGCTCTTGCGGTTTCTGCCGATCCAATTGAGACGATGAGCTCGACGAATCCCCATGGTTTTGTCACAGTTCCGTTGAAACCTTGTAGGTCTAATCCTACGTAGGAGGGTGAGGTGGTTGTCGTTTAGCTGCAGTGTTTTGAACAGTTGGGAGTACATAATGTCCACCGAACTCCCTTGGTCGACTAATATGCGTCGCACGTCAAAGTTGGCCATTCGAGCACGGATGAGGAGGGGAATGGTCGCGTTGGGTGCTCCGCCAGGCAGTTCTTCTTTGTAGAAATAAATAGAGGACGAGCCTCCTTTGGCTAGGTCGAGGGTAGCGGCTTTGCTTGAACTTGCTGAAATTAGTTAGTCGAATTTCCGTTTTACGGATCCGAATGTGAGTTTGCTAAATCCTCCTCCGGATATGACCATGGCGGAAGGGAAAATTTCCCATGGGCTGTGAGGAGAGGGGGAGGAAAACACCCTGGCCCAATCAGGGAGGTAAAAGTCCTTCGGTCTGGTGATACTCATGGCCACTTGCATGGCGGGCGTATCCTCTGCTGGCTTTTCCTCGGTGATCGGCTTGGCCTCTTTGGCGGCCTCTTGCTTCTTTGCATATTGCTTTAGGTGTCCTTCTCGGATTAATATTTATATTGCGTCCTTTAGGTGGATGCAGTCTTCTGTGTTATGCCCGTGGCCTTTGTGGAACCGGCAGAACTTCGATTTATCCATGTTTGGCCATGCAGGCATGGACTTCGGGAAGTGGACTTTGCCCGTTTGGAATTCTGCGTTTGAGCATTCATTTAAGATGCGTTCTCGGGATGCGTTCAGAGGGGTGTACTCCCGAAAATTTCCTGCTGGTGCCTTGTAGTCTTTCGGATCTCGTCCTTTATCTTCTTTCTTCTTATCAGTTCCTCGGCGAGAGTCGTCTTGACGGGAACCTTTAGTATTTTCTTTCTGTCTTGAGTTGCGGACTGCGTGAGCCGCCTCCTTTTCCTCGTATTGTATGTATGCCTGGGCCTTGAGGAAGAATTCGTCCAGAGTGGCGGGCGTCTCGATCCCGACGGCTTTGGCGAAATCTGAGCGTTGCCGGAGGTCTCGCTTGAGCAAGAACTTCTTCATATGGGCGGTTGTGGATACTTGCACAACCTCTTTGTTGAACCTTTCTATGTAGGTCCGGAGGGATTCGTCTTTTCCTTGTGTCATACCCCAAAATTTGCCCATACTATTTCTCTTGTTCAAATTCAAACCAAGATATAAAGCTCAAAGACAAACTCTCCTAAACAAGGATCAGAAACTAGGGTTTGGTTTGTTCAAGGGAAAGTCAATGAATCAATGGCTCCAAGGCATCCCATATGGCTCAAAGTACCTCACATTACCTCTATGACAAGTATCAAGTCTCAGCATAAAGGATTGGTCACTCAAATGTTCAGAAAGTCAACAGTCGACTGGGTTGACCTGAAAGTCAACTGTGGTCAAAGTACAGTCAAAACTCCTGATTTTTCGTCAAGATCCTTATATTGAAGTATAATTCACCATTTGATCAATAATTGATCATGGTTCATCAAGGAAAGATCAAAAATCAACAAATCAAAAGGTTTCTAAGTTAGGGTTTGTATAGGAGAAAGTCAACTGAACTTTGACCGGCCATAACTCTCACATGGAACATCAGAAATTTTCCATCCAAAGCTTATTTTGAAGGAAATTTGATTCTCTACATTTTTGTCTCTCACATGCCAAGTTTAAAAATGCTTCATTTGAGAGATATGGACTAAAACATTATAGGTCCTTTTCAAAGGTCAACAAAAAGTCACTTTTTTCAAAAAGACACACAAGGAGCATGGAGAATGATTTTAATATGAGACCAAAGACACTGGTTAAAGGACTCTCTAAGGTTTATAAAAAGTCCTAGAACACTTCCATACCTCAAAAATTGAGAGAGATAAGCCTTGTCAAAATTGGGCTATTTTGGAGGGAAAATTGTGAAAGAATTTGGATTTTTTGCAAAGGAGCCCAAGATATTTTGATTCAAACTTGATCCACAAGTCAGCCAAGACCTAAAACCCAATTCCCACGAATTTACTTGATTTATTTAATTTATTATGATTTTTTATTCAATTAAAATCAAATAAATTAACAGAAAATCAAATATTTGATTCAAAAGCTTAAAAGAATCAAATCCAATCATCAATTATGCTCCTTAATCAGTACAAATTCGTGCAAACAAGATTTGAGTAGATTGGTTTGAAATTGAGCAAAATTAGAAAGCTTTCATAAGAGATTTTCAATCAAATTTTCATCACATTCAATTCAAGATTCAAGAAGATTTAAATCAATTTTATCTACCCTAATCATTCCCCTATATATACTGATCAAGTCCATAGCACAAGGGTTACACATTGGCTGCATAAGAGAACCCTAACCCGAGCTCCAAACTTCAAAGAAAATTCAAGTTGGTTTTGGAGATTGGAAGCGTTTCAAGGGATTGCAAGCATTCCAATACATTCCTTGAACAATTTTGAAGGTGTCCAGATTGCTCTCATCAAGCAATACGTTCAGAACCATCCCCGATAAGCTCTGGTTTGCACTTTTCTAAAGTTATTCGATCACGCCAATTCATGCATCTTTCTTGAGATTTAACTGCATATTCTTGATCTTGATGATGTTTCGATGCTATCTGGAAGTTTAATTGCACTTATTTGCTGTTATGAATGTTCTACCATCGTTAGGGTTTGAGATCTCCATAAAGGGGTTTTCGTTTTAGGAAAAATTAAGGTCAATTACAGGTACCACTATGCTCACGAGGCTTGGACGATTAGGTATAGTGGGTCGCGAAATATTTTTGTATTGCTTTGGTTGTATTCGTAAGTGCAGGGGCTATGGTGATGGTGGACGTCCGTTGTTAAAGATCCTCGCAGAGGCTAAGACGACGGTGGAGGTAGAAGATGATAACGTGTCATCCCCTCAATGGCTAGCCTCACGCGCGCGTTTTGTTTCAAATCCAGATGGATTCAACGCTTTAAGACACACGCAGGTACGATGCTCCGTCAGCGTCCAGCCTTCAGATCTCTACCTCCTCCCATCCAATGCGTACAAACACGCATGTGCATGGTAGACCTTCACACGCGTGCCACATTGGATCGCCAGCTAAGTTTTTTCTAATTCTTTTACTTTTTAATTACATAAAATCCATTTATTATTTATATTTATATATATATGTTTTTTTTATTATTTTATTATTTTCAAAAAAAATTTTATATAATTAATAATAATTTTTTTATTATAATTTTTTTCTTTTAACATATTAATATTTAATATTTATCTTTATCTTTTATTTGTTTTAATATGCATATATATTATTTAAATTCTTTTCTTTAATATAATTATCTAAATTATTTTATTTAATATATTTATTATATATATACTTATTTATTATATTTATTTATGTTAATTATATTTATTTATTTATATATTTTCAAATTTTCATATATATCTTATTTTTATTCTAAAAAATTCATAAAAAATACCTTTGTATCCGATTTTATTTTATTTTCTCTTCTCGATTTAATTAATTAGGTCGCGAACCAATAATTAATTAAATCGTTTACGTTATGTTATTCAATTCGTACCCTAATCAGGGTTTACAAAGATCATTCCATACACTGAAATATTTGTTTTTCTGTGCCTTTTTCAGGGTTGCTCTTCCAACACACTCCGGCTATGCGCCACGTCAAATTCAAAGCTAAGTTCTAATCTTTTCTTATTTAAATATTTTTGCCTGTTATTTTATTCAATTAGGGTCTGATTCCTACTGTCAATGAACTCCTCTTACACTTACTTCCTTTTTATTTCTTTTGCCAACCCTCTAATGATCAGGGTCAATGCTTAATACTCGAGGCAAACCTTTGCCCATCAACCTTCATCAATCGGAGCTAAGTGCTCTTTTCCCTTTTTCTTGTATTTTTACCTTTATTGATTAGGGTTAACCATATTTATGGCTGAACTGATAATGCACTCACATATATCTTGTTTCTTATTTTTCCCACCTTTTCAGGGTTTGCCAACCGCCAAAGCTCGATTAGTCGGTAACCCTAAACCTTGATCTCATTTAAATTATTACTTGTTCATACCTATTGCTCTATTTTCTCCCGCTGGTTTCATTCTCCCTTCCCCCGCTGGTTTCATTTTCCCCTTTCCCCGTTATTGTTTAGTTATGCTGTTAATATTAATTGTTGTGGTTAGTAATTTTAGGGAGTGCAACCCTGAATTAAATTAGAATCACTTAATTATTATAAGATAATATATTCTGAACTAATCACGTGATTGTTGCACACACACACTTTTTATGGTACCCCTCTTGTTGCCTTGTTGTCTGTTGCCTGTTGCCTGTTGCCTTGTGTGTTTCTTGCAGAATAGCCATGTCCCTCGAATACGAGGATACCTCATCCATGTTGCCTCGATTACGCAAAGGTCATAAGACCCTAATGATGTTGCCTTCGATACACCAATATGACCTCGACCCTCGGAAGTTGCCTACGAAAAGGCTGAGGTATCCTCTGGTTGCCTACGAAAGGCTATTCTGGTTCTTCCCTTAGACTACCTGCCTCTCTATGGCATGGGACAGTCTTATGGCGAACGAACTCCCGATGACCCTTCAACCTCCAAATGAAAGGCTTCCTGCCCTCTTATGGCATGGATAGACCCTTTCATCCTGAAAGGCTAAAAGAACTGTTTTCTACATTACTAAGGTAATTGCCCCTAATTGCTTTGCCTTGCTCTAAAACCTTTTTCATATTCTTTCTCATAATCCTTCAAAATGGCTACGCTCATTTACGAGCTAAAGTCCATATTCACTTCTTCTACATTTCTGAACGAAAAAAGAGCAAAGCAATTAAGAGCCCATGGAAAACCATGGATGCAAAGGGTGCCTTACACCTTCCCTTTGCATAATTACCCCCCGAACTCAGTTTTTATTTAAAAGGTTTTTCCTGTTCTTTTAGCCTTTCTGATTTAATTTGGATAAAATAAAAGTCGGTGGCAACTCTTGCTTACCGCGACATTTCTTTAAAGTCAGTTCACCGTATTACACCTTGGATGATGGCTTCCAGGGAGGCTTCGGACTTTGGATGTCTTCGGGAGGCCGTGAAATGTCTGGAGAAAAGTTTCCCGAGCACTTTTCATGAAGTGATGGATTCATCGGGTAAACTCATGTACCACGTCATGGCTCCTTTGCGCAGAGTGGTCGGGAACAGACAGCACTTGATTGCGTCGGGCACCCCTCTATAATCTAGGAGGGCGTCGATGTTTTCGATGTGCTCGTCTGGGTCGGTGGTCCCGTCATACGTGCCTAGCGGCGGGGGTTTTTCAAGACCGGCCGGTAGGGTTGCTTCTAAGATTGCGTGGGACAGAAGGCCCTGGCGCTCCTCTTCTTCGTCGCTGGCGGAAGGAGTGGAGGACCGGCTGCGACTCCGCCTGTGTCGCCTATGGTTATCGTCTTGTTTAGTAGGAGGTGACCTAGATCTTCTTTTTGGTCAAGGGGAATGTGAGCGACGTTGAGAGCGGTGATCGCTTGACCCTTTCTTGGAAGCAGGGCCCTTGTTCTCCCTGGGGGAGGGTGAACGAGGGCGTTTCTTGGGAACCATGTCGCGCTGGGAGCGAGATTTGTGGCCGGGGGGAGTCTTCGAGCGGCGCTTCCGCTCAAGTGCCCCGATCCTGTCGTTCTGCTGCTGAATAAGTGTTTTTCTACGCAAGGGCGGCCAGAACGGCTGTCATGGTCTGGTTCTGGGGAGCTTGACCCTTGGAAGAGAAGGGGTTTTCCATAACCTCTTCGTGGTTGTCTTTGCCACTGGTGTCTCCGAGATGATGGAGGGCATCATCTTGGAAATTCTTCGGGGAAGGAGACGCCGTGGCGCCGTCCCGAGGGACGGTGCTTCTGGGAGGAGGAATGACGACGGAGATGTCGTTCTTGTTGAGTAACGCATTGTCCAGAGAAGAGGAGTCTTCGTTATTGCCATCCATGGTTGATGGTTGAGTTAGAGCTTTGATTTCTGGATTCTTGAAGGAGACAAGAACGGATCAAGAATGTGCAAGAAGAGAAAATAGGGAAGTTGGATTTCCCACAGACGGCGCCACTGATCTTACCGAGCAGATCAGATGGCCAGCAACAAAGAAGGCTTGAAATCCGGAACGGTTGAGAGGGGAAAAATGGTTGTACCTGCAAGGCACTCCGATGCCAAAGTAAGTATGTGTTCAACAAGGTACAACAAAGTGAAAGGTTTTGGGGGTAAGAAAAAGATTACCTCGCCCTCTGAGGTTAGAGGGCTATTTATAGGGTTATCCCAAGCGAAATTGGCTCCGCTTTGCAAGGCGTGAATCTAGACGACGCGTGAGCTGGCTGCTACCGGGCACGAGGCTCTCTCGTGCTCGGTTATGTCTGGTATTTGCCCGGAGCGGGCCAGGGGAGGCTGTGGAGCGCGTGTCCAGAGTGCCTTGGGCCGAAGGTTGGATTGGCCCAATAGGAGTGATTGGGCCGTTCCAGAACAATATATATATATATATATATATATATATATATATATATATATATATATATATATATATATATATATATATATATATATATATATATATATATATATATATATATATATATATATATATATATATATATATATATGTTGAATGTATTACACTTCTTATAAAGTCTATGGGCCATATTCAATCACAAATGAAAACCACAGCTATTAAAAACTGCTGTATAGACTTGACTTATTAATATTACTCCATAATTAGTGTCGGCCATAAAAAGAAGGCGTTGACTTTTTTTACCAAAAAACTCCAAAATTTACCATTAATATTCACAAAAGTTACACATAATCTGCAGTTCTGTCAAAAAATAATCTGCAAAAATTCATAATTTTAAAATATTTCTAAAATTTACGTACATGTGAAAAAAGTCCTAAGATTTACTATAACTAATATGTTTTCCAAGGTAAACACTGTATGTTAGAACAAGAATCTGTCCATGTTTCTTTGCATGCACCTTCAATCCCATCATCACAACACTTGCAAACAACACCAAGCGTCGCAAAAATCTTAGAGTACCCTATAACTGCATCATCATATATTATCATCATACACAACAATCAACAACCATATATTATATAATTAAATATATCATATGATCAAGAAATTAATATTGTCACTAACCTTGATGAGATATTAAGGAAAGTACTCTTCCTTCTACAATTGAAGGTTTCTCTCCAATTGAACTAATCAAAACTAATAAGAGAACGAACATAGGAGCCTTATTGGAAGCCATGTTAGAGAGATGAAGGAAAGTATGTATTGAGATGATTTTAATATATAGTTGGGAACATAGGAACCTTATAATGATATGATGTTGAAATTATATATGAATTTCGTGAAATGAGAAGAGTGACAAGTTTGGTTTTGTGACATTTTTTAGTGATTAATTAATGTATTTTCTAGAAGAAATTGGGTGGTTAGTAATATTATACTATGACTTTTGGAATGTGGGCTTCTGGAAGAGAGGCAGATGTGGTGCCACACGTTTCCTGCTCCATTACGTCTCCGTGGGTATGATTTAATGGGTGCTACTTTTTTCTAGATAGTGGATATGCCGGTTCTTTATAATTTTATTTATTGAAGAAAGTGATTTTAGCAACTTGTTAACATAATTTAAATTTTTTATTTGTTTTTTTAATTGTATTTTCAAGTTGTTCTTTTAAATATTGATAAGGACTAACCAGGTTAAGCATATGGAAGAGAAGAAGGAGGGCCTATCTATCTTATGGACATCAAAGGAAGTCGATACTATGAAGATAATTTGACTTTTGTAATCTTTATCATCTTCATCTTTTATTGTTAGTCTTTTATCTATCAGTTTTTTGTTACAACATATTCTTCTTTTATTTTCATCTTCAATCCTTGTGCATCGTGAACTCTAACAAATTGGTATCAAGAGTTTCGGTCCTGGTTTGAGAAACACGAGTGTACATTAGACGTGTGATTAATTTCGTCCCTCAAATTTACACTGAATTGAAGTTCGAAATCGGAGAAGAATCACATTTCTTGATTATTAGGATTGGGAAATATGAGTGTTTGTGAGATTTGAGTGATTTTCACAAGAACAAAGATGAACGGCGAAAACGGTAGCTTGAACACAAAGCATCTAGTATTTTACGAAAAGAATTAGAATTGGTGGTCGATTCAGATGCGTGTGTTGTTGGGAGCTCAAGATGTTCTTAACCTTGTCAATGACGGTTACACACCGGTTGCATAAGATGCAACAGAAACGCAAAGAAATGCGCAACGTGATACAAGAAAGAATGATTAGAAGGTGTTATTCTATATCCATCGGTGTGTGGATATGAAGGTGTTTGACAAGATTGTTGATGCGACGACTACGATAGCTGCGTGGGATATACTGGTGCATTGCTATGGAGGTGATGTATTAGTGAAGAAAGTGAATTTGTAGTCCTTACGCAAGCAATACGAGAATCTCATCATGAAGGACAATGAGAATGTATCATATTAGGGATGGCAGACAAACCCAAACCAGCGGGACCCACCCGCACCCGAACCCGAGTCAACGGGTGAAAACCCGAGTTGACTGGGTATGGATTCGGGCGCCACCCGATATTTCGAATGTATATTTTGGTGGTATGAAACCCGCGCCCGAAACCCAAAACCACACCTGCTTATATATATATATAATATTATATATGTATATAAATATATATTGTGGAAATTTGTAGGAAAATATATTTTATGCATTTTGCTGTGGGTTTGGGTTTGGGTAAAAAACCCGAACCCAACAGATGTAGACGTGGGTGTTATGTTGCCACCCGAATAGCCTTTTGGTTTGGGTTCGGGTTCAAGTGGTGATTTTGGGTGCGAGTTTGGGTAGTATGAAACCCGTACCTGATCTGACCCGTTGCCATCACTATACCATATTACATCTCCAGAATGACTCTGATCACGAATGAGATGAAGGCTTGTGGAAAAACTCTCTCTGAACAAGTTATCTTTGAGAACGTTCTCAGATCCCTTACTCCTTAGTTTGATTGTATAGTTGTAGCCATAAAACATTCTAAAGACACAAGCACCATCAGAGTTGAAGAACTTTAGAGTAATTTAAAGGCACAAGAGTTACGTCTGACTGAAAGGAACTCTGAAAGTGAGTTTGAACAGGCTCTGAAGGCTTCTTTTGTTAAGAAGAACAAGAAGCAAGCATGGCTAGAGAAAAATAAAAATAATGTTCAGAAGTCAGAACCTTCTTCTTCAAAAGAGATGAAACAGTAAAATACTCAAAAGAGAAATGAGAAGTTTGATAAGAGAAAGGTCTAGTGCTACAACTGTTATAGATTTGGCCACTTTGCTTCTGACTGTTTGTCAAGTAAAGAAAACAAGTGTGAAGAAGCTTATATAGCCAGAGGAGATTCAGAGGATGAATCTGGGCTATTGATGGCATCTGAGAATGAAGGTGAAAACATGGTAGACTGGTGATATGTAGACACTGGCTGCTCAAATCACCTAACTAGAAACAAGCAATGGCTTGTTGATTTTGAATCTGGTAGAAAGACCAAGATCAGATGTGCTGATGATAATTATTTGAATGTTGAAGGAATGGGAAATGTTAGAGTGAAGTTGTAGAATGACATAGTTGTTCTGATTAAGGATGTATAGTATATTCCTGGAATGAAAAGCAATTTGATGAGTGTAGTTTAGCTAATTGAAAAAGGTTTTTCAGTAACCATGAAGGACAATATCTTGAAGTTGTATAACTGTAATGAAAAGTTAATTATGCGGTTTGAACTAGGAAGAAACAGAACATTCAACATGAGTGTTGAAACAAAAAACACTCAATGCCTTAGTGCAACAAGTGTTGCAAAGGAAAGTGAGTTGTGGCACAAGAGATTAGGGTATCTAAACTTTAGAAGCTTAAAGAATCTGAATTCAAAGAATATGGTACTTGAAATTTCTAATATTGTGGCACCATGGAAATCATGTGACATATGCATGAAAGGCAAAAAAACCAAGATTGTCTTTCTCATGAGAATTTCCTCCAAGAGCAACTCATGATTTAGGTGTTGTGCATTATGATGTATGTGGTCCTTTTGAAGTACCTTCGCTTGGAGGAAACAAATATTTTGTGTCATTTGTGGACGAGTTCACCAGAATGACATCAGTAGCACTCATAAAGTTCAAACATGAGGTGTTTGTTGAGTTCAAAAAGTTTAAGTGAAGGCTAAAGATCAAAGTGGACAAAGGTTGAAGATCCTTAAAACTGCTGGTGGAGATGAGTTCAACTCTAGAGAGTTCAAGAAGTTTTGTAAGGAGAATGGTATTGAGCACAAGGTGACTGCTTCATACACTCCACAACATAATGGTCGTGCTAAAAGAAGAAACAAAACTTTGTTTGACATGACCAAAAGCATGTTGAAAGAGAAGAATATACCTCACAATTTTTGGGGTGAAGCTGTTACGACTACAACTTATGTGCTCAACATATGTCCAACAATGAAGTTAAGCAAAATAGTTCATCTAAAGAAGTGGACTGGAAGAAAGAAAAGTGTGAGCCATCTGAAGGTTTTTTTCTTTTTGTTACAAACATTTACTAGATGCTACTAGAAGGAAATTTGATGACAAAAGCAATTTCATGTTTCTTATAGGTTACCACTCTACAGATGCTTGTAAACTATATTGCCTAATCACTCTACAGATGATAGTGAAAGAATCAGAAACATGGGATTGGAATAAGTATGATCCTGCTTCTGAAGTTAAAAGTATTTCCGAAGATGTATTTGAAGGAGAATCCGCCTCTGAAGGAGATTCTGACTCTAAAAGAGACTCTGAGTTTGAAGTTGAATCTCAAAGTGACTCAGGCTCTAAAAGTGACTTAGACTTTAAAGGTGGTCCAGCCTCTGATGTTAGTTCAGACTCTGGTGGTAATCTAGCTTTTGAAGGTGAACTTGTGCAGTTCCGAAGGCCACATAGAATCAGATAGATACCAAGGAGACTTGTAGATTTTGAGTTGTTACATGACACTTAGATTGACTCTAAAGGTGAAGTCATTAAGTGTTCCATGATGGTGGATGTTGAACCAGTCATCATTGATGAGGCTCTCAAGAAGAAGGCGTGAAGAAATGCCATGAAGGAAGAACTTGGGGAAATTGAAAGAAACAAGATATGTGAGTTGACAGTCTTGCCAAAAAACAAGAAAGCCATTAGTGTGAGATGGGTTTTCAAGATAAAGTTGAAGCCATATGGGTCAATTGCCAAGCATAAAGCAAGGTTAGTAGCTAGAGGATTCCTACGAAAGTCTAGTTTAGACTACTTTGAAGTGTTTGCACTTGTAGCTAGACATGAAACTGGTGATTACTATAGCAGCAAATAGGAATTAGCCTCTGATAGATTTAGATGTGAAGTCAGCATTTTTGAATGGTCTATTGCAAGAAGAAGTTTATGTGTTACAACCTCTTGGATTTGTGATAATGAACAAAGAAGATAGTGTGGAAGCTGCATAAAGCTTTGTATGGACTTAAGCAAGCCCCGGGAGCTTGCAATTTGGAAATTGGCTCATTTTTCAAACATCAGGGATTCAGAAAATGTGAAATGGAGTATGGTTTTTACGTGCAGTATAACTATGATGGCAATGTGATTTTGGTGTGTCTTTATGTAGATGACATATTGCCAACAGGAAGTTGTACTCTGAGATAAACAAGCTCTAGAAGGTGTTGACGAATATATTTGATATGACTGACTTTGGAAATATGTTATATTTTGTAAGGATGAAGATTCTACACTCTGAAAAGGGAATCATTATGCATTAGCTGAAAACTTTAGTTGCTGAAAAGGTTTGATAGGATGAACAATAAGTCTACAATCACACTTGCAAAAACAAACCATAAGTTAGATTCTGATCCAGATGGTGATGATGTAGATGTTACAACCTTAAAATAGTTGGTTAGCTCTCTAAGATAATTTTACAACACCAGACCTGACATATGCTATGTAGTTGGTATAGTGTAGCAACCTGCCATAAAAATGAAAGTTTAGAGTCGCCACCTATTCTGAAGGGCGAATAGGAAACCCTACGGAGTTTTAAAGATTCGGGGTCAGTTATTATAATCAGGTTGAGGGAAGGTATTAGGCACCCTCAACCCTTTCCTAAAGGCTAACATTGCAAAGATAAGGGTTCTATGGCAAGGTTTATAAAGATTATGGCAAGGTTTATAAAGAAAGGTAACAGACAGGTTTAATTATATTGACATGATTAGAAATTAGAGGGAGGGGACTCGCCTTGTTGCCAAGTGCCTACGTACCTCCTTAGGGAGGATCAGAGTCTACGTAGTTCGGGGAGGGTTGTACGCCTTTAGAGTTGAATTTTTGATCTGAGATGGTTTTTAGAGGCTTTTTGAATGGCCTATCGCAGTTATGATAATCTGTGGTTTGATATTGAGGTTTGTGAAGTATTTTAAGGTTTGGGCGTACAACCCTGATTTTAATTTGTACCATTAACCGCAATAATTGATTGATTCAATTACCATAGTTAACAGGTTGACAAGTGTATCGTTACCAATTTTAATCAATTGATTTAGTTATTACTAATAACGAATAAGAATATTTTTTAGACATTTTAATGAAATTAGTTTGTATCGTTACTCCTCATAACCGATTGATTCGATTAAAAAGAATAACGAATTAGAATAAGGAAAATAGAAAGGTTAATCATCGCGACTAATAAGATAGTCGAAACCATTTAACCAAATAGAAATTAGTTATATTTTAATCAAATACCATTTTAATTAAAATTATTATTGACCATAGCGATTAATGGATTTAATCGGAACGAACAACAAATTAGAATTTTTTTTATATAAATATCATATATTAATTTATTTAAAAAACAATTATTATTATATTGATAAATATATTAAACGTATTTTAATTAAAATAAACAAATAATTAAGATTATTAGTTTATTAGGGTTCATGATTCAGTATGGTTGGGTTAGAGGTTTATATTATGGACATTAGATCAGGGGCGTTAGATCTAAGCTGGGAGGAGATTCTAAGGCTTTGATCTGAAGACACATGGTGTTCTACTTGAATGTTAGCGTATAGGATCAAGATTAGAAATTTAGAAAAATAATAGAAAGGGCCAGGGATCGAACCCTCGACCCTGGGGACCAACACACACGCTCCTCACCAACTGAGCCAATGGCTCTACTTGAAATACGTACGCGCTCAGAACTATACATAAAAAAAACAAGTACCACAACCGGATCAAACACGCGCGAAGTTTGAATTGGCAAACCAGGGAATGACACCTCATCGTCTTCCCCAACAAAATAGCAAAAAAACTGTAAAATTAGCTATGGATTTGCTACGAAATTGTTTGTAGCAACCAGACCTGAAAAAATAGCGATTTGCATATACACTCACATAAATAAGGCGCGACCTATCAATCCTCTTCGTCTCCCTCACGCGAACTCAATCCAACTCTTGTTTTGATCTAATTTTACCCCTAACACAAATCCCTAATTTGAAACCCTAAAACCTTGTTTAGCCTTCAATGGCCGATTATGCATATACTGCCCAGAATTTCAATTAAAAGCACATACACGTTCACAACACACAAGCAAACCATAATACGCAAACAAATTAACATGGAGATGCATCAATCATGGCCATCGATTCAAGTTTCAGAATAACTTACCTTGTCTAAATGGAGATTAATCTGGGGTTGTTGGTGTCGTGTGAGTATCCAAACAGCTTCAGCAAACACCAGTGGACGTGTATCAATCCTGAGAATCCTTTGAACACCTTCAATATTCAAAACCGATCTTGAATTTTTGAAGACTTTTTGCTCTTGCATATGCTCCTCTCTCCAGATTTTTCAAACCCCTCTTCCTCTGCCTTGTGTTGTCTATTTATAAGAGAACAGGATTAGGTCAACAAATAGAGCCCAAAGTCCTTGAATCCAATATTGCCATGTTTGAGAAAATTCACTTTATTCTTGAATGAAATCTTGCTATTTTTGGGCAAATATTGTATCAATTTTCTCCTATTTGATTTGGCACGAAAATATGATTGTATTTTGCCATTAATATTGATTGGAATCAATCATAATATCTCCTTTACCAAAATATTTGATTTTTATCTTAATTAAATCATTAAAAATGAAATAAAAAATCATATTAAATCAAATAAAATGTTAAATTTCGTGGCATATGGTTTTAGACATGCTAATGACTTGTGGAACAAGATTGCATCATAATACCATAGGCCCATTTGCAAAATTTTCCAATTTGAACCTTCTTATTTCACATTTTACCCCCAAAAATTGCTCAACTTTGATCAAGCATATCTCACTCAATTTTTAAGCTCTGAGGGAGTTCTAAGACTTTTTGGAAACCTTAAGATGTCCTCTATAAGCCACTTTGGAACATATTTTTCATTTGGAGCTTTTATCTTGATCATATCTTCTTTGACAAAAAACTGCTTTTGAAGGATGTCTGAAAATGACCTGTAATCTTTTGCCTTGTACCTCTCAAATGAAGCATTTCTAGCCTTGGCTTGTGAGAGACAAAGTTGTAGAGAATCCAATTTCCTTCAAAATAGGCTTTGAGTGGGGAATTTTTGATGTTCCATATGAAAGTTATGCCCAGTCAAAGTTGGGTTGACTTTCTCCTAAAGAAACCCTAATTTGAACCTTTTTGCACTTGTTCATTTCTGAGTTTCTACTAATGGAATCATGATCAATCTTTGATCAAATGATGGATATACTTTAATTCACTTGATGTTGACCCAAAATTGAGAGCTTTAGGTTGTGCTTTGACTGTGATTGACTTTTAGGTCAAACTAGTTGACTATGGATCATCTGGACCATTGAGTGAGCAGAGCTTTGGAATTGAATCTTGAACTTTATTATGTAAGCACCTTAGAGCATAATGAACCATGGGGACTTCATTGGGGCTTCACTTATCCCATTACCTTGGGAGAGTACCCAAACCCTAGTTTCAAAGGAACCTTGTGTGAGAGAACTCCTGAATGCAACCCTTGAGCATTGACTCATTGTGAGTGAAGTGTGGGAGGCAAATTTTGGGGTATGACAGCTGCCCCTATTTAATTACCTTGGATCGAATGGCGTGAGAATACGTAGGTTTCACGTTGTTCGGATCGAAGAGTTATTAAATAATGGAAGACCCCTAAATTTATCCCACGCTTGGGTGTGAGAGAGAGGATCGTCCTGCTAAAGCCTGAGTCTTACATAGCAAGGACTTGTAGTTAGTTGTATGATCAGCTTGCTACCATTGGCAGCAAACTTTCGTAATTTGTGGACCCCACTTACTATAGTTCTAGTAAGTTTCCGTAGCTCATGAACCCCAAAGGATCGCTTGCTATAGTTCTAGCAAGTTCACCTGTACCAAAATGATTACTTGTCATAGCTCTGACAAGCTCGCCTGCACCATTTAGATCATCTGTCCTGGTTCGGACAAATTTCTCCTGCACCGTTAGGGTCCTTTATCCTTGTTCGAACAAATTCACCTGCACCAAGGAATCATTTGCTATGCTTATAGCAAACTTACCTGCACCAATAGGGTCCTTTGCGAGGGTTATCGCAAATTTACCTGCACCATTAGGATCCTTTATCCTTGTTCGGACAAATTCACCAGTACCAAGGGATCATTTGCTATGCTTATAGCAAACTTACCTCCACCATTAGATTGCTTACCCTGGTTCGGGCAAGTTTACCTGCGTAGAAGTTCGTTTGGTAAATGTGTATGCATCATGCTTATGCATTGTGCGCATGCCCCTTTTGTTTGTGTAATGTATATGTATGAATGTTTACACACGTGAATGTCGCATGTATGCAAATGAACATGTATGATAATTCCAACGTCTTATCTCCTTATCATCCATTGTCTTTGTTTAACCCCTTTTGAAGTGTTGGTGAATCCTAGCTTGGATTGTATTTCAATGACCTACTGATATTATCCTTTGTGAAAGAGTTATATCAGATCAGAGTGATCGCAGCGTAGGGCGTATGTAGCCTTCCGGAGATTTCGTAGTTTTATTCTATTGTTTTCTGTGTTGAAAGTTTGTAAGTTTCTCAGATTGAATCCAAGTTAAAGCTTATGAAAATAATTTGTCCTTTGCAAATGGTATTGAAATGAGAAAGAAAGCGTAGTATGCAAGAAAAGGGAACCTTTATTGATATTGCCTTGAATTGGCGAGTGTACAGAAATGCGAGAAAAGAAAAATGACAAATAGAAATGATATTAATACTGTCGTTGCTCCTTTTGTTATCGAGGGTCCCAGTAATCCTTCGACCTTAGAAGTAGATGATTGCACGAACCCTTATCCTTCGTAGTTTGCCTTCGGCTTATATCCGGTAATCCTGCTTTTGCTAGGCATAATACTTCTTGACCGCGTCAGAGTTGATTGGGTGCGGTAGCTCATCCCCATCCATTGTAGTGAGAACTAATGCCCCTCCTGAGAACACCGTTTTTACAATATATGGACCTTCGTAGTTAGGTGTCCATTTTCCACAGGCGTCAAGTCGTGGTAATAGTATTTTCTTGAGAACAATATCACCTTCTTTGTAAGTTCGAGGATGGACATTTTTATCGAACGCCTTTTTCATCCTTTTCTGATAGAGTTGCCCGTGACACAAAGTCGTCAGTCGCTTTTCTTCAACGAGATTAAGCTGGTCAAAACGGGTTTTTACCCATTCCGATTCTTCTAACTTTGTGTCAGCTATGACTCTCAATGACGGAATCTCCACTTCGATGGGGAGGACTGCTTCCATACCATAAACCAGGGAGAATGGGGTTGCCCCGGTGGATGTGCGCACCGAGGTTCTGTAACCGTGTAGGGCGAAGGGAAGCATTTCGTGCCAATCCTTGTATGTTTTCACCATCTTTTGTATTATCTTTTTGATATTTTTATTTGCAGCTTCGACAGCGCCGTTCATTTTAGGTCTGTATGGTGAAGAATTGTGGTGTTCAATTTTGAACTCCTCGCACAGCTCCCTCATCATGTTGTTGTTTAGATTCGACCCATTGTCGGTGATAATCCTGTTTGGAACCCCATACCGGCATATGATGTTATGCTTGATAAACCGGGTGACTACTTGTCTCGTCACGTTGGTGTAAGAGGCAGCTTCGACCCATTTAGTGAAATAGTCTATGGCAACCAATATGAATCGGTGTCCGTTGGAAGCTTTCGGTTCGATCATCCCTATCATGTCGATCCCCCACATTGCAAACGGCCACGGTGAACTCAGAACGTTCAACGGGTTCGGCGGTACATGTACTTTGTCAGCGTAAATCTGGCACTTGTGACATGTCCTTGCATATTGGAAATAGTCGGCTTCCATTGTTAACCAGTAATACCCTGCTCGTAGTATTTTTCTAGCCATTGAGTGCCCATTTGCATGAGTTCCGAAGGTTCCTTCGTGTACTTCTCTGATAACCTCTTTGGCCTCATTTTTATCCATACACCTTAGTAACACCGAGTCGTAATTTCGTTTGTATAGGATGTTTCCGCTCAGGAAGAACTTAGCCGCCAATCTCCTTAGTGTCTTTTTATCAATCGTAGAGGCGTTCTCCGGGTAGTCTTGTTTCTCCAAGTACCTTTTGATATCGTGGTACCATTGTTTGTTGTCAGACTGCTCCTCGATTGTGAGACAATAAGCAGGCTCATCAAAGTGTCTAACCGTTATCTGTGGTTCGTGGTTTGGCCAGGTCACTTTGAACATAGAGGAAAGTGTCGCTAATGCGTCAGCCATTTGATTTTCTTCCCTTGGGATATGGGTAAAAGTGATTGTCTCAAACTCAGCCATTAACTCCAGTATAAGGTCTCGATATGGGATTAGCTATGAATCTCGAGTATCCCATTCTTTATTGACCTGGTGGATTACTAGTGCTGAATCCCCATATACTTCAAGTAGTTTAATCCTCAGATCTATTGCGGCTTCTAATCCTAATATGCATGCTTCATATTCTGCCATGTTGTTGGTGCAGTCAAAGCACAGTCTTGCAGTAAAAGGTAAGTGACGATTGTCAGGAGATGTCAAGACTGCACCTATACTGTGTCCATATGCATTTGAGGCTCCTGATCGGTAAAATAGCAAGTGTACTATTTTGCCTCTTGTAATAATAGGGAAGAATCCCCGAATGTCGATCTCAGGGACTGCGCAGGAATAATGAGTTCAATTCAAGGTTCAATTAAACAAAAACTTCAATGGGGTTTTGTTTGGTAATTATAACTTAACGAAGAATAGAATAAGCGGTAAATGAAATTGACTTGGTAACAAATATGAGTAACATGCTAGGGATAGTGGATGATTGACAATGTAACAACTCTGAAATTTCTATTGCAACAACTTATTTTCAATAATCAATTACCGGTTCTTAAGGTTGTTTGATCCTAAGTCCTTAGTGAAAAAACCTTTGATCCTTCATCCTAAACCTTAAGTCCTTAGAAATTTACGATGAAATCAAGCAATTAGTTATCAAGAATACCCGGTTGCTATAAGGTATTCCTAGTCCTAGGTAATATCTATTATAGCATATTCTCATGAAAGCATTATCACTGGTGGTCTGCCTAAATGATAATCATAGATCAATTACAATTTATCCGAAAGGAAAAGCATTAGAAACATCAAGAGAATAAATCAACAATTAAAAACATGATTGTTATTGCAATTGCAAACTCAGAGTCATTACAAAGTTAAATCAGAGCCACCCCCTAGCATTGGGGGGTTTAGCTACTCATAGTATTCAAAGAAAACATAATAATGAATAAAGACATTACAAGAAATTGGAGGAGATTGAATCTTCAATTGCTTCCGTTCATGAAGATCTTCTTCTCTCCCAAACCCTTGCTTTCTCCAATCTTCTCTTGTATTCTTTTCTCTAATCAGTCAAAAAGTCCCCTCTCTCTTGCCCTAAAGTTGTTTTTATAATCAATCTTCCATTCCGGTTGAAACCAAATGCCAAGAATACCCTTAATGATCCCATTTGAGTGAGGAAGCTTATAAACACATATTCAGCCCGCGCTCATCAACACGGGCCGTGTTTCTGCACACGGGCGCCCGTGTTGATCCTCTGACTTTGGTTCAAACTCGCATTTCCAGCCACATTTCAACACGGGTGGCCGTGTTGATTAACACGGTCCGTGTGAGCCCTTAACTTCATAATTTGGCTTTGTATTCTTCATCAAAGTTGTAGCCCTTTTCGTTAGCGAAATTTTGCCACCGGAACCGCGTCATTCCGAGTTACGAAGCTCTAGTTATGATCAAAATACTACACGCATATCACGATGAGAAACATGCTGAAAATTTCCATATCTCACACTTGCTAACACGAGCCGTGTCAGCCCCGTGACTTTCATCTCTTTTGCATTTTCTTTGCCACGCTTCATCCTAACATGGCCAGTTTCAGGTGACATAGGTGGTCGTGTCAGACCTCATGTAGCTTGACTTTTCACTTCCTTCGAAACTCCCCTTTTTGTACTTTTTGGCATTGATTTGTCTCGATTTATTCCTTTAAGCCTGCAAACAGTAAAATACACAACCAAAGCATAAAATGTAGAATAAAAAAATAAAACACTCAATAACATAACTTAAACATACTTAAAAACAACGGTAAATATATGTGTGAAAACCACTGATCAAACTCCCCCAAACTTAAACCGTTGCTTGACCTCAAGCGACAATTACAAAAGTTAATGACCCTCAAAGCACACGGTGTTCATACATGAGATATCCATCTGTATTGATCAAGAAACAGTTGGTTCGGCATTCACATGACGCGACGAGTTTTGTTACCACATTAAACCTCAAGCTCCCGTTTCGGATACCTCTCCAACTATGCTTTGCACTTAAGTCTCTTTCCGATTTTCCTCCTCTTTCATTCGGACAATCATATTAAGGCACTACATCTCTTATAATACTCATCACCTGCATGAGACGAATCAAGGCTTCTTATTTTCTTTTCGTGGCACCAAACTAGCAGCATTGGCTACTTTTTATTACCGATGAAATTTTCAAACTTTGCAGTTATATATTGTCCTTTTGGACGACGTTTGGGGATCAATCTCCTTTGGGCTGAATAACCGGGTGAGGGTTACCCAACTTAGCGAGTCGATTGCCTTTTACCGCCTTTTCATCATTTGGTGCCAACTTTATATCTCTTTTTTTTCTCAACCAGACACCATGCAAGTGAATCTAAATTATGCCAGACTGTATCAATAAACTACTCGAGAAGTACTTCTCAGGAGACAAGTACTATGGTGCAAATCTACACGTTAGACTCGTATTTCTTTTAGGGAACCAAGGGTGTTTAAACAAACCTCTTCTTGTCACATTATTCCGCACTTCCTGTCCTCAAACAAACCTCGCTTCATCTCTATATACTATTCCCGATCGCTCTTTAGGATCAAAACTTCTTCAACAAAAATTAAAATTTCGGTCAAAATTTGGGCAGAATTCACTTTATGGTTTCACATCATACCAATAACATAAAAATAAAATGCAAAGATAAGAACCTCCCCCAAACTTGAACTAAACATTAGCCTCAATGTTTCAGAACGAGCCTGAGAGAGGTGACTCACAGAGGGTAATGCACTCTAATGATCACTTCCAAGCTTTCACCAGAGACGTCCTATTTTATTTCCTGAAAATAAAATAAACAAATAGAGAAATTAATTATTAAAAGTGTGGGTTGCCTCCCACAAAGCGCTTCGTTTAACGTCGCATGGCTCGACGGTCCAATACCCTTTATTAAGGAGGGTACTTCCTCCTCCAAACTTGGTTGCTTGTCACTTCCGCAACCACAAACTTATGAAGCCGAGAAGTAGGGATCACTTTTCTCTTCAAGTTACTACCCACTTTCATCTTCTCACCTTTACTTTCCACTGTTTTCTTCTTCTTGATTTCTTGAATTACCGCAGGAATTTTTATAGGTGTATGAGCTGAGGCCACCTTAGAGATGATACTTGAAATTTTTTCAGGATGATGTGGACTTTTGTTGGCTCCCTCACTTTTGATCATACCAACTTTAGATTGATTATTCCCACCAGCAGCTTGTTTTTTGACTTCTAACACCTTCAGTGTTACCTCCTCATCAAATGATTTAACTACGAGTTCCCCTTTTTCAATATCCAAATTGCAGCGACTAGTAAGCAGAAATGGTCGCCCAAGAAGGATTGGAGTCTCTTCATCCTCAGGAATGTCCAGGATGTGGAAATCAACTGGGAAGACAAACTTATCAATCTCTACCAATACATCTTCAGCTATCCCATATGACTGCTTAATGGTATGATCAGCAAATTTCAACTTTGTCTCACTCTCGCTTATCTTTCCAATGTCAAGCTTTTTGAAAATAGACAATGGCATTAAACTTACACTAGAACCAAAATCAATTAACACCTTCTTGAACGATCTGTCATTGATAGTGCAAGGAATTTCCACTGCTCCAGGGTCTTTCTTCATGATTGGGATCCTCCTTTCTGGTGAGACTCTACCACACTTTTCAGTTACCACTTCAGGTTCCCCTCCTACAGGTCTCTTTTTAGAAATCACTTCTTTCATGAATTTCTTGTACAAAGGCATATTCTCCAGTGCTTCAAAGAAGGGTAAGTTAATCTCTAACTTTTTGAACATTGCAGCAAACTTCTCAAAATCCTTCTCTTTCGAATCCTTCTTGGCTACTCTAGAGGGGAATGGTAATTTAATCACCGGTTTAGCCTCCTTTTTATTTTTCTCTTCAAGTGGCTTAACCGGTAGTACCACTACTTCAGGTTCTTTCACATTCTCTCTTATTTCAAGATCTACCTCTATTACCAAGTTGTCATCTATTTCCTTTTTTTCTTCAGACTCTGGTATTTTATGACTTCTTGTTGTGACAGCATTGATATTCTCTTGGTTTTTTGGATTTTTCACAGTTGAGCTCGGAAAGGTACCTTGTGCCTGTAGAGTGAGATGTTGTGTTATCTGACCCACTTGAACTTCCAGATTTTTGATTGAAGCTGTAGTGTTCCTATGGTTGCTTCTCGTCTCTTCTTGAAACAGAGAACATTGTTCGGCCAGTCTCTCAATAGCTACTTCCTATTCTGCCTTCTGAGGCACTTGTTGTTACTGATCTTTCCAAGAGAAGTTTGGATGATTCTTCCACCCCAGATTATAGGTGTTAGAATAAGGATTGTTCTGCTTCAAGAACTTGATCTCTTCAATTTGTTGAGGAGTTGCAAAACAATACACAGTTTGGTGAGGGCCGCTACAAATCTCACAGCTGACAGTCTGAGCCGGTTGAGCTTGAGCGACAGTTTGAGTCTCAACAGTCATCTTCTTTAGTCTTATCTCAACTTCAGCTGCAATTAGGTCTTCCATTTTTATAACTTGATTAGACAACTTCAAATCAATTATCCCTTCAGGATGGCTTACACTACGGTCATATAATTCCAAATGCTCATTCGCAGCAATAGCTTCAATGATTTTCTTGATACCAGTGGCTGTTGAGAAATTAGTTGAGCCACCGGCTGCCGTATCGATCAACTGCTTTGTCTTTATTTTAATCCCATTAACAAATACTTGCATCTGTTCAGTATGATCCATGTTATGAGTTGGGCATGCTACAAGGATCCTCTTGAATCTTTTGTAGGCATCTCCCAACGGTTCACCCTCTTTCTGCTTAAAGTTCAGAATTTCATACCTTTTTCTTAGAAAGACTGACGCTGGAAAATACTCATTCAGGAAGGCCTTTTCTATCTCTTCCCATGATGTGATACTGCCCGCTGGGAGGGAATAGAACCACTCTTCTGCCTCTTCGGCTAAAGTGAAAGGAAACATCCTTAGCTTCTTGGCTTCTTCAGTATGACCATCAATTTTCAGAGTGGTGCTCATGGTCAAAAATCTTTGCAAGTACTTGTTTGCATCTTCATTAACCTTTTCGGTGAAAGGCTTTCTTTCGAGCTGAGTGATGGTGCTTGGATGCAATTGAAAATTAGGAACATTCACCGGTTGGTTGAAATTGTTAGTCTCCCACCCGGTGTGTTCGCAACACCATAGTCTCCGAGAAGTCTCTCAGGTGGAGGTGGATTCTCGCCCATAACTTCCTCTTCACTTTCAGAATCTGAATGAACTGTCACAACTTCTTCTTCAGATTCTAGTTTCTCTTGACGAGCTTGTCTACGCCTTGCGTGCAAGGTTCTTTCAATTTCTGTGTCAAAAAGAAATTCAGCTGAGGCCTTACCTAGCATGCACAGCTTAGAAAAATATTAGAATTAGAAAAAAAATAATAAAAAGTTCAGAAAATAAAATTTTAGTCGCAGAGCAACAAAATTCTAATTGAACTCAACTTAAACTTAATATTATGGCAGTCCCCGGCAACGGCGCCAAAAACTTGATCGGTAAAATAGCAAGTGTACTATTTTGCCTCTTGTAATAATAGGGAAAATTCCCCGAATGTCGATCTCAGGTGTCATACCCCAATTTTTGACCCTAAGATCACACATCATTTGCATACCAATCATCAATCAAGAAGTTTTAACTTAGAACTCTACTAGTGGTGTTATGCTCAATTCATCTGCAAGGGAATCATCAAGCACCCATGTTTAGTTTTGTATATATTGTTTTACTAACCAAAATACCAAAAATATTGCCTTGTGCTTTGGTGTGTTTGTGTTTTGTAGGTACCAAGTCATAACATCCATCAAAAGGAGCATTTTTCAACATTTTCACTATGCAAATCGACTTGCATAAGGTGTAAATCGATTTACACAACTGTTTCTGCACCAGATTTGCTTCTGCCATCAGTGCAAATCGATTTGCATAAGACAGCAATCGATTTGCATAACTGTTTTTGCCCCAGATTTTGCCTTTTTCAGCTATGTAAATAGATTTGCATAAAGTGATTGCACCAGTGCGAATTTGGAAAAATGAAGGCAAATTTCAGCTTTTGAAAGTGTTGACATCATTTGCAAGCATGGGAAGCATGACTTAGCTCTTGTATTTGATTACCTACATCATTTAATCATAAACCCTCATGTGATTGCATCAAGACCATTGGATCTCATTTTTGGCTCCAAATCCTTTTCCCAAGCCTAATTCTATTTTCCAATCCTAACTCCAAGCCACAAAATTTCCCAAGCCTAAGTGCTATAAATTGAGGCATTCCCCTCCTCATTTTAAAAGCTTTGATAGCCAAGAAAACTCTTGCTCTTTCTCTCCTCACCTCTTCCAAACCCCTCACTCAAAGCTCTTTTTCTTCCACACAAATTAGTGAGTCACATCTTGAACCTCACTAATTTAGAGCTAAACCTCAACATAAACACTACTTTTTCTTCATCAATTGTGAGAGATCAAGGCTTGTGGTTGTGTGTTCTTGAAGAAGATTCAAAGTTTGTGAAAGATTTGGTAAAATTCTAGATCCATTCCATAATTCAAGATGTGATCCATTGTTGTTTATGCTTGATGCACCTTTGGTGCTACATTGATGAGTTTTGCTTGCTTACTTGATACATTTTCGTGCACAAATTGATCCGAGATCACAAGGTGTTTGGTTTTTTGTTTAAACAAGTTTTCTTCTCTTGATTTGCTGTTTTTTTTTTTGAAAACTGTGTTGTGCAAATCGATTTACATCTGGTGCAAATCGATTTACACAACTGAAAAACTGCGCAGATTTGAAAACAGAGTTATGCAAATCGATTTACACTCTGTGCAAATCAATTTACATCTGGGCAGAATGCTTGTTTTTGTGGTTTTTGACTTGTTTTTGGTTCTAACTCATCTTCTACTCCATTATTTTGATATTTTCTTTGAATCACAAGTTAGAGGCCTAATTTCTCTCTAATTTCAATGGACTTAGGGCGTCGATAGGATGAGAATCCAAATCCGCAATATTAAGTTATTGAAATTATGGATGAAAGGAGCTTTTAATGTGGTTCCATCTTTTGTTTCTCTTTATTTTGATCGATGAAAGTCTTAATGTAAACACAAGCCTCTCAATCAAATGGTTTTGATGAAGACAACATGGATATCTAACTATCAAGAAAGGATGAGAAAAAGATTCAAAGAGCATTCAATCCAAGTCTCAATATAGCATCAAGATTGTTAAAACAACTTTTGAAGACTTTTGGAGTTAAGGTATAAACATGTTATTATCTTGATAAAATAGTGCTCAAAATACATACAATATTGCATAAAATCACTAAGGTCTTTTTCTAGAAAATGTTGACATTTTAGAAGTCTTAAGAAACAAATTTTTTATATCTTCTTTCAGTGTAACCGGTTACGGTTATAGGCGTAACCGGTTACGGTCACGCAGCCAGACTTCCTTTGCTACTGGTTTTCTTTTTCTTTCCAGCGTAACCGGTTACGGTTCTTGGTGTAACCGGTTACGAAAACGCATTTTCAAATATTCTCTTTATAACGGTACAGCGTAACCGGTTACGGCCATTCTCGTAACCCGTTACGGCTGAAACAGTAGCATTTGTTCATTCTTTTTCAGTGCATACGAATCAGATTTTAGTTCACTCAAACATTGCATCTTTTCACATAATCTTACCCTTTCTTAAAGGTGTTAAGGCACTATATATACTCTCATTTTCAGATATCATATTCACCTTTTTCACTTTGCAATTATACACATTTATTCTCTCAAATTTCACACCAAGTGCTCTTTAATATTCAAACTTTCACATTGATATTTTTTCTGCATTAGTGTTCCATACATGTCCAGAAAAAATTCATATCATTGATCATAAACATTGAGCACTATACTATCATTGATAATTGCTTGAAAGGGAAGATCAATCAAGAGATTGATACATTGTTCTACTATTCAAACTCTTATACAAAATCAAATACTTGTTGTATTCTTGTTATCCAGGATTGTTGGAAACAAGTTAGACACTTTGAGAGGATTGTTCTCATAAGTGGTCTTAGTGAAAAATCCAAGAGGAATGTTCTTGGTCCAAGAGGATTGTTCTTGGTGTTTGGTTAGGCTTGTACAAGATACCAATTATATTGAAATCTCTTACTGCGTAAGGGGACTGGAGTACTCTCGGTTTGTGAGGGGAACCAGGATATATCCTTGTGTCATTTATTTTTCTGCACTTTACATCTTTTAGTAACATTACCATAAACCAGAAAAATAATCACTTTACACCATAAAACCGAAAAAGTTATAAAGTACCTAATTCACCCCCCCTCTTAGGCATATCTGATATTTACACTTAATACCTTGAGAATTCTTATGGATTCTTGGTAAAGACTAGATCACTCACCATTTTTCTTTTCGTGCGGTATTGCTTTCGGAAAGCGATCTACATATCGTTCTTCTCGCATGCATTAGCACATAAAGTTTTGACCGGCCTCGTTGTAGGTGATTTCTACATAAATCACTTGGCGATCTGCTTAACATAGCGCAATATTTCGTGTCTCGAATAAAAAAGATCAAATATGGAAGAGAATTGTATGCGGTTGATTTAAGACTTATGGAGGTTTATCGTGTAGTCGCTATGATTTTATCAAGCTTCTGATAAATTTCTATTGAATTTAAATCCGAGTACATCCTTCACTCACCATCGATCTTTCTTACTAACTTTGATAACATACTTGACAAGTTTCAAGATGGTTATCTTTAACATCTAACAATTGACTTTAATTTCCGCACTTTATTATATTGCTCTTTATATTTCTCGCTTTATCGCTTTATTTTATCATTTCATCATATTTACATTCCGCTATTTTCTCTTTGTCCATTTGGACGTTTATATTCCACTATTTTCTCTTTGTCCATTTGGACACTATGTTTATGTTTACGCTATTTTCTTTTTGTCCACTTGGACCATACTTTACTTTTATGCTAAAACACTAATAATTAATAAAAATCTAAAAAACACCTAAGGCTCTCTTTTGGACTATTGGTTACTATCCCGAGCATTATGGAGATTTGGACTTATGGACCTAGCACCTCTGGACCCTTATTCTATTGTTACTCTGTTGTTATTCTGTCTGTCTGGCATTGGATTGTTGTTTGTTTGTATGTGCAGGTACTTCCTTGAAAGCCCTTGATGGTTAATTCCAAGGCATTGATATAAGGATTTTACCCGAAAACAGTCGTTACTCTGCCCGATTTTCGTCAGAATTTTAATGTGCTTAATGCGAAGTCGTGCTAAGATAATATGTTCATCTGGATCCCCAAGTGTTAAATGTGTTGGTATTGATAAGTCCAAAGGATGGGAAATCTACCTTGACTCATAATGTCAAGTGTTGGCTTCTTATTTCGGTTAGACCGTTTCTTTCCTTAGCTTTTATTTTACGCAATAGGATAGCCTCTTCATCTCCTCCCATTCTTAAATTTTCAAAATCTTCTCCCTTTTTCAAAAACCTTCTTATGTTTGCAATCTTTTCAAAACCTTTTCTTTAAAATATCTTTTTCCCTTAGTGGCTTTTTCTTCAAAGTTTAGACACCGTTAATTGTCGAAACGAGTGGTTATACCCCACGATTTTGAAATTGATTGATATAATGAGATCTTTTCCGCGTGAGAGAGCTAGTGGCATACTCGTTGATTTTATCCGAGTTGGAGCCCTTCTTTCATTTGCGATGCAAAGAACTCGTTTGTTCTCATGCTCAAGATCAATGGCTGAGTATTTCTCTCCGACGACGATAAAGTGTTTATTCGTTTTTAAAATGTTTTCCCTTTAAGCGGAACTACATTAGCTCTGACTTCTCCATTGCATCGAGGAGGTATGTAGGCACAAAGCTTAACGCTTTGCCGAGCTTATTTTAAAAATAAAACAAACCCTTTTTAGCACACACGACACAGATTTTCAAAAAGGTTCCTGTGGAGTACCACAGATATGAGGGGTGCTTTAAACCTTCCCCTCATATAATCAACACCCGAACCTGAGTTCTCTTTCTTATTTTAAAAACAAAACTTTGGGTTTTACGTTCTTTTCCCTTTTCCTTTGAAAAAATAAAGCGCGGTGGCGATTTCAAAAGAAATATTGAGTCGAGTCAATCCTATGGCTTCGATCTCAGATTTTCCCCGCTACATCAGGGACTGCGCAGGAATAATGAGTTCAATTCAAGGTTCAATTAAACAAAAACTTCAATGGAGTTTTGTTTGGTAATTATAACTTAACGAAGAATAGAATAAGCGGTAAATGAAATTGACTTGGTAACAAATATGAGTAACATGCTAGGGATAGTGGATGATTGACAATGTAACAACTCTGAAATTTCTATTGCAATAACTTATTTTCAATAATCAATTACCGGTTCTTAAGGTTGTTTGATCCTAAGTCCTTAGTGAAAAAACCTTTGATCCTTCATCCTAAACCCTAAGTCCTTGGAAATTTACGATGAAATCAAGCAATTAGTTATCAAGAATATCCGGTTGCTATAAGGTATTCCTAGTCCTAGGTAATATCTATTATAGCATATTCTCATGAAAGCATTATCACTGGTGGTCCGCCTAAATGATAATCATAGATCAATTACAATTTGTCCGAAAGGAAAAGCATTAGAAACATCAAGAGAATAAATCAACAATTAAAAACATGATTGTTATTGCAATTGCAAACTCAGAGTCATTACAAAGTTAAATCAGAGCCACCCCCTAGCATTGGGGGGTTTAGCTACTCATAGTATTCAAAGAAAACATAATAATGAATAAAGACATTACAAGAAATTGGAGGAGATTGAATCTTCAATTGCTTCCGTTCATGAAGATCTTCTTCTCTCCCAAACCCTTGCTTTCTCCAATCTTCTCTTGTATTCTTTTCTCTAATCTGTCAAAAAGTCCCCTCTCTTTTGCCCTAAAGTTGTTTTTATAATCAATCTTCCATTCCGATTGAAACCAAATGCCAAGAATACCCTTAATGATCCCATTTGAGTGAGGAAGCTTACATATTCAGCCCGCGCTCATCAACACGGGTCGTGTTTCTGCACACGGGCGCCCGTGTTGATCCTCTGACTTTGGTTCAAACTCGCATTTCCAGCCACATTTCAACACGGGTGGCCGTGTTGATTAACACGGTCCGTGTGAGCCCTTAACTTCATAATTTGGTTTTGTATTCTTCATCAAAGTTGTAGCCCTTTTCGTTAGCGAAATTTTGCCACCGGAACCGCGTCATTCCGAGTTACGAAGCTCTAGTTATGATCAAAATACTTAACGCATATCACGATGAGAAACATGCTGAAAATTTCCATATCTCACACTTGCTAACACGAGCCGTGTCAGCCCCGTGACTTTCATCTCTTTTGCATTTTCTTTGCCACGCTTCATCCTAACATGGCCAGTTTCAGGTGACACAGGTGGTCGTGTCAGACCTCATGTAGCTTGACTTTTCACTTCCTTCGAAACTCCCCTTTTTGTACTTTTTGGCATTGATTTGTCTCGATTTATTCCTTTAAGCCTGCAAACAGTAAAATACACAACCAAAGCATAAAATGTAGAATAAAGAAATAAAACACTCAATAACATAACTTAAACATACTTAAAAACAACGGTAAATATATGTGTGAAAACCACTTATCAGCTCCATCGAACGTAAGTGTCCATACCAAGCCCGGCTCGGGTCCTTCGTCGGGTCCTGGTATTTCATAATCTCTTACTAGCATAATGTCCTCATCAGGGAAGTCGAACTTCATAGACTGATATTCTTCGATGGGTTGGTGAGCTAGATGTTCTGCCAGTACACTCCCTTTTATTGCCTTTTGAGTGACGTATTGTATGTCGTATTCTGACAGTAACATTTGCCATCTTGCGATTCTCCCCGTGAGGGCTTGTTTTTCGAACACGTATTTCAAAGGATCCATCCTCGATATCAGCCATGTGGAATGGTTCAGCATATATTGCCTTAGACGTTTGGAGGCCCATGCTAGGGCACAACATGTCTTTTCCAATGGTGAATACCGAGATTCGCAATCCATGAATTTCTTACTAAGGTAATAAATAGCGTGTTCTTTTCTGCCTGTTTCATCTTGTTGCCCCAGTACACACCCCATAGATCTTTCGAGAACTGTGAGGTACATGATCAGCGGTCTTCCTGGCACGGGAGGTAAGAGTATCGGTGGCTCTTGTAAGTAGTTCTTTATAGTTTCGAAGGCTACTTGACAATCGTCATTCCACTTGATAGGTTGATCTTTCCTGAGTAGCTTGAATATAGGCTCACATGTAGCCGTCAGATGTGAAATAAACCTTGAGATGTAATTCAATCGACCCAAGAAACCCCGCACTTCTCTTTCTGTCTTTGGAACAGGCATTGCTTGTATAGCCTTTACTTTGTCGGGATCAACCTCTATGCCTCGTTGGCTTACAATGAATCCCAATAGCTTTCCCGACCTTACACCAAATGTACATTTGTTCGGGTTTAACCTCAGCTTGAACTTCTTTAAGCGCTCGAACAACTTATGTAGGTGTGTGATATGCTCTTCTTCTGTGCAAGACTTGGCATCTACCATCCTTTCTAGGAACCTTTCTAGGACAGTCTTGTTTAAGACATATCTTATCCTTTCTAGGTTAGTCTTGTCTAAGACGTTTATCAACCTTTCTAGGTAGTCTTTTCTAAGACGTTTATCAACCTTTCTAGGTAGTCTTTTCTAAGACGTTTATCAACCTTTCTAGGTAGTCTTTTCTAAGACGTTTATCAACCTTTCTAGGTAGTCTTTTCTAAGACGTTTATCAACCTTTCTAGGTAGTCTTTTCTAAGACGTTTATCAACCTTTCTAGGTAGTCTTTTCTAAGACGTTTATCAACCTTTCTAGGTCAGTCTTGTTTAAGACATATCATATCCTTTCTAGGAGCCTTTCTAGGCCAGTCTTGTTTAAGACATGTCATACCTTTCCAGGTTAGTCTTGTTCAAGACATGTCATAGTCTTTCTCGGTAGTCTTCTCTAAGACATATCTCCACCTTTTTAGGAAATCTTCTTTAACACATTCATCCAATCTTTTCTAAGACATCTATTGTCCTTTCAAGGAGCTTCTCAGTTAATCTTCTACAAGACACTTCTTCCCGAGCTTTGTTTAAAAGCCTAAATCTTCTTTACATCAGTCATTGATATACCCTATTCAGGAACCTCTTCAGGTAGTCTTCTATAAGACATTATTTCATCTTGATGAATCTCTCCTTAAGACACCATCAATGCATATGACTCAGTCTGAAAAGCGTCTGCTTTAGACAATACTCTGTCAACACATACATGGCATCTTCAAGCCGATCTCAGACAACTTCCTGTCAACATCCTGATGGCATCCGTGAGCCCATCCCCGATAAAAGGTCCCTGCATCTGCAAGGGCAAATTTCTTTGTATTCTAGTGTTCAATCCTCTTCCATCTTCAAATTCCGACTGGCACACAAACGACTCTACATCCTCAGATTTAAGAAGATTGAACAGGGGCAGCTGTCATACCCCAAAATTTGCCCTCATATATCCGTGAATCCCACTTTATTATGAATAAAAGTGATGGCGCGCATTTGGTAAGAGTGTAAGACTTACGGGTACAAGGTCCCGGGTTCGAATCTCACTTTTGATTTTTTTAACTTTTTATTTTTGTTACTAACTTTATATATATTTTTTTATTATTATTCATTTATCACAAAAATGTCTTTTTTTATTAATTAAATTGTATTTTCGTTTTTATTTTAATCAATTTTCAAAATTTTTTTTTTTTCATTTAAGTCTTGATTTCATGCTTTTTAGTCAAAAAAATCCAAAATACAAAAAATATTTGATATGAGTTTATTCCATTCTATTTAGGATGTTTTCTATTTAAATTGATCAAAATAGTTATAATTTAGAGATCAAATTAAATATTGATTTCAAATTTTAATTAGGTGATCAAGTGTAATTTCATTCTTTTTTAGTCTAACCTAAAATTTTCAATATAAAAAGGGATTAACCCTTATTCACGTTTGGAGAGGAGGAAGCCGAACCTACACACATACAGTAACCCTTATACACTCCCTCACAAAACTGTTTCACTCTCATTCAAGTATCCTCACTCTTTTTCTATTTCTTTCTCACATCAACCATTCTTACATACTTTTGATACTTAAACAAAATACATGGTGTTTCAGTGTGGTATTCTTTTGTTTTTCATAAGATACACCATTAGTCTTTGCCATAGAAAAACCAGAGAGTGCATAACCACCATATACAACCTTTCAGAACCAACCTCCACAGTATCAACAACAAACATAACTCATAATCTAAGAAACACTCTGTTAAACTTTCACCAAACATTTCCATCATAATGTCTAACAACCTACACAAATTATTAACTTTCATACTAACACCATCAGTAAAATCATCACAAACTTTTTGTTTACAGGTTGTCAAAGGGAGTGGCATACATAGGCGAAAGAGGAGGCCGTGAGAACATCCGTTCCGCATAAATCCAATGCCTTCCGACAACCATCGTGAATCTCGAAACCCCTCACTCATTCTCACCGAAAATCCAGCGCTTCAGATCAGTGCACGTCCATGATAGACTCTCACATATCGACCATAAGATCTCCACCAGATACAAATCTAAGGACTCAGCATGTAGTCCCCATGGTGCACCCTTCAGGAGGCGCCACACCAGATCCAGGCGCCCAATTCTTATATTTTTATTTGTCTTGCTGTTTTGTTTATTTATTCTTTTTTCTTTTTTTTTGTTTAAGTTAACCCATTAATTAACAACTAACCATCAATTTAAATCAACAACTAGGATAAGGTTTTTTTTATAGGATTAATCTCATAATTAATTTAATTAGTTAATTTAGGTTAAATAAATTAGGTTTAGTTTTAATATTAATTCTTATTATTTAAATAATTAGAATTTAGGATTTTAGCTAATTAGTTCCTTTTAATTGATTTAATAATTAGGGTAATTAGGATTTAATCAATCTAGTTATTAGGGTTTTCTAACTTAGACAAATAAATTATTTAGTTAATTAAGTAATTAATTTAGAATTAGGATTGGTTTAATAATTAATTTAGGTTTTCATTTAATCTCCTTAAACTGGATTTTCCAATTCTAATTTCTCTCGATTCTCTTCTCATCTCCAAACTCCAGTGATTGACGCGTGGTTGTTAATTTTCGTCTGCTTTCTTTTAGTTATTTATTTACTTTTAAATTCTAGAAATTGATGTATAGGTTGCAAAGGTTTTTTGTAATAGCGTAGGTTTATTTCTTCGCATTTTACTATTCCGCACACTATAAACTGTTATATTGCTTAGATGTATGCTTAGGATTGTATGTTCAAGATTAAAATTAACCGTTAGATCACTAACTTCCAAGATTAAAATATCTGAACATAACACACTCCTTTTTACTGTTCACACACTCATCTTTAGGGTTTCCCCTCTCAGTTGCCTTTCAAAAAATAATAGTCAAGTCCCTCGAACGTAAGGATGTCTTAGCCAGGTTGCCTGCGAATAAATCATCATAGTCCCTTCGATAAAAAGATCATGGTCCCTCGATGTCCCCTTCGGTGTTGCCTACCATGAAATGATCTTGTCCCTCGAGTTGCCTTCGATAAATGATGATAGTCCCTTCGGATTGCTAAGATATCCTTACATGTTGCCTTTATGACTATTCACATCTCATAGGACTTCCTACCCTCTTTATAGTATGGATAGTCTCTATGATGAATCGATGACCCTTCGATGACCCACACATCCAATGTATAGGACTACCTACCTTCAAATGGTATGGATAGTACTATCGCCCAAGGAAAACTTTAAAGTGTAAGAAAGACCTTTCGAACTTAGGGTAGGTAGCTTTTAAGTGCTTGCTCACAACAATTCAAATCAAACTCTTTTCACACCATGTTTTCTAACATTTGTCTTTTCAGACATTCTCAAAATCAAATTGTTTTTCTAAACACACACGACACAAACATTTCAAAACAAACAAAGTGAGCTAAGCAACTAAGAGCCCGTAGATAACTACGAATGAAAAGGGTGCTTACACCTTCCCTTTTCATAACCTACCCCCCGAACTCAATCTCTTTTCAAAGAAGGTCTTTCCTGTTCTTTTATACCTTTCCTAATTGGATAAAATAAAAGTCCGTGGCGACTCTTGCTCACTGCAACATTGTTGCTTATAAAAATAAAAAGTCAGTTCACCGTGTTACACCCGGCGTCGAACTGTTTGAGCACTTCTTCCCTGATTTTACTATCCATATCCGGTCGAACTCTTCTGCGCTTTTGCCTGACAGGTGCACATCCCTCTTTGAGAGGTAACCTGTGTACCACGATATCCGTATCCAACCCCGGCATGTCACGGTATGACCAAGCGAATATCTCTGCATACTCGTGGAGGAGCTTGATTAGCGTTGCTTTCACGTCCTCGTTCAGTGTTGCCCCAATCTTAATGTTCTTGGGTTCTTCATCTGTACCCAAATTTATGGTTTCAATGGTCTCTTGAGGAGGGAGCATGCTTTTTGATTCCTTATCCATTAACCTTGACAACTCCTCCGGAAGTTCATCGTCTTCCTCATCCCCTTCTTCGGACTGATTAGCGAGAGCCTCGAGTTTGTACAGAGTTTCAGCAGTATTATTATCGGTAGTGTTAGAGGGTGATCTGCACACGTTTTATGTTTTGTTTTTAGTATGCAGATATGAACGTGCTTTTTGTGCAAGAAATTTATTTGTCATTTTGAAAGGAAAAGAAATAAATGCGGGAAGAGACAATGTTTTCAATACCAAATGCAAAGACAATTTTATTAATAAACTTTTAAACTTGAAAATAAATGGGGCCCTTACAAACCAACTCTATGCTTCGGGCGAGGCATGAGCGTTATTGTTTTTCTTTATTTGAAAGGGAAATAAAACACACAGATGCAAATTACTTTGAAATAAAAACTATCTCCGGTATCTCCAGGCTTGTCCAATTATGAAGTTGTTCTCCTGGTCTGATCTCTCGGATGAAGTTGGACGTTCCCTCCTGAGAATCCTTGTTGGACACCATAGCCACATGTTCATACCCGCCGGTCACAAAAGTCTGCATTATTGGGGGAAATTGTTGCTCCTCCTTCTTAGTGCTTGTGATCCTTGCTGGTTGGTATCCTAACCCTAGGCGATCTTTCTTCTCCAAGACCTCTGGTAACTTGCCCCAGCCCTTCATATCTGCGTCTTGTAGATCTTTCCATGATGTTACCGCCCTTCTCACCTTCTCCACAGGTAATGTAACAGCGGTTGCGATCTCCAATGCTTGGAACGCAGTACCCAATGCTCATTCTCCAGCCTCAATATATCTGTATGAATTCAGGTTGCTGAAAAATATATCCTCCTCTCCATTGACGGTCACTATGGAGTTCCCATTCACAAATTTTAATTTCTGATGGAGGGTGGAGGTGACTGCCCCAGCTGCGTGAATCCAAGGACGCCCTAGTAGGCAGGTATAAGCTGGTTCAATTTCCATCACTTGGAAATTGATGCAGAAGGTGTGAGGACCAATTATAACAGGAAGGTCCACTTCTCCAAACAGTGGACTCTGTGATCCATCGAAAGCCTTAACCACCAGACGACTTGGCCTAACCACAAGTCCTTCCAAGGCTATTTTGTCAAGTGTAGCTTTTGGCATCACATTTAATGATGAACCTGTGTCAATCAAAACTCTAGCCAGGTGAGCCTTTCCATATTGTATGGAGATATGCAAGGCTTTGTTGTGTGTCTTTCCTTGTGGAGGCAGCTCACTATCACTAAAACCCAGGCATGCCCCAGCAGTTAGATTAGCCACCATCCTATCGAATTGATTGACTGTGATGTCCTTAGTTACATGGACGGCATTCAGAATCTTCATCAAGGCATCTCGATGCCTCTCGGAGTGTATCAGTAGTGATAAGAGTGATATTTTAGATGGTGTCTGTTGCAACTGATCTACCACCCTATAGTCACTCTTCTTGATTAAAGCAAGAAACTCCTCAGAATCCTTGTTAGTAGTTTCTTTATCCTTGGGCTCAACCTCATTATTCAGTCTCATATCAGCTTGGTCACCAGCTTGTGTCAAATTTTCATTAGACGTTGGTTGTGCTTGTGCAGTTTTGAATATGCGCCCACTACGGGTTATGCCCCCAGGTCCAACGATGCTCGACACAGCAGTATTAGTATCAGCCTCGTACTCCCATGGTACTGCTTTCATTTTGCCCAAAGGATATGGTTCTTTGGTGGGGATGATCCTAGTGCGCTCTTGCGTAGGTATCATCAATGGTGGTCTAGAGCACGGGATGATTAATGTCCTTCTTGTCCCTTGAGTGGGTATCATTAAAGGCTCATTCCTTTCCACCATAGCTACATACTCCTCTTCAGGATGTTCTTTCAGCTGGATCAACCTTTGGTCCATGAGCCTCTGCAAAGTGTCTTTGAAAGCTTCGTTATGTTCTAGGATAAACCCCTTTATAAGAAGATACCTCTTAAGTGCATCTATGGGGGAGTTCCTTTGTTGAACCAACTCTTGTTCATTGACGACTTCTATTGCATTGACTGCACCATCATGGTGTGGCATGGGATTTGTTTTCACATTGGGTTTGTCAAAGGCGATTGCCCCTGACTCTATCAGGTCTTGAACTATGTGCTTGAAAGCCCAACATTTCTCCAATGTATGATCGGGAGAATTGGCATGATATTCACACCTCTCATTGGGTTTGTAATTGGGTGTGATTTTGCCTGGAGGAGAAGGCGCCAATGGCTTGATTTCCACTAAGGACTCGCTTATCAAATATCTCAGTATCTCCTTTTTGGAAGTAGGTAGAGGATCGAATCTCCTTTGAGGCCCTTGAAACCGGTTTTGTTGCGGTGGGAACGACATGGGAGGTCTGGCTTCCTGATGCACCACTGCATTAGTCTCTCCTTCCTTCTTCTTTGGGAAGGCGGGAGTAGGCTTCTTTGACTGATAAGATCCAGACGATGCCCCTTGTATCTTCCCATTCTTAATTCCGTTCTCGATCCTTTCACCGATAACCACTAAGTCTGAAAACCCTGAAGATACGCTTCCGGCCATCTTATCGTAGTATGGTCCTTGCAACGTAGCCATAAACATGTCTACCAGCTCTTTCTCCAACAAGAGAGGTTGGACTCGGGAAGCCATTTCCCTCCACCTCTGGGCATACTCCTTGAACGATTCCTCTTTCTTCTGTGACAAATTTTGGAGTTGCATCCGATTGGGTGCCATGTCCAAATTGTACTTGTATTGTTTCAGGAATGTATTAGCAAGGTCATTCCAGCTTCGGATGTATGACTTCTCCAGTTGCATATACCAGTCAACAGATGCTCCGCTTAAGCTGTCTTGGAAGAAATGAATCATCAGCTTTTGATCATGAGCATAAGCAGCCATCTTTCGCACATACATGCGCAAGTGATTCCTCGGACATGTGAGTGTTAGAACAAGATTTGTTCTGATCAATTATCTTAGTTTTGATGATAACAATAATATGAATTTTGCTTAAGATAATATGGTACTCTAATCCAATGCAATTTCCTTTTCAGGAAATATATAAAGAGTATGCATAATTCAGCGCTCAGAAGCTGTGTCTCAAGGGTTCAGCATGCAACATCAGAACATGGTCTGGCAAGACATCAGAACATGGTCGAAGCAGAATCAGAACATGGGTCTATGGAAGCATCAGAAGAACATGAGATCAGAAGCACTGAAGTTCTGATGGTATCACGCTCAGAAGCACTTCAAGGTCAGAAGATCAGAAGATGCTTTGCACCAAGCTGTTTGACTCTGATGATATTCAAACGTTGTATTCACAAACATCATATCAGAAGGAAGTACAAGTGGCAAGCTACGCTGACTGACAAAAGGAACGTTAAAAGCTATTATAGGCAACGTCAGTAGACACAGCGTGAACAAGGCTCGAGGTAGTTGACAAAAGCGTATAACATTAAATGCGATGCTGTACGAAACACGCAAAGCATTAAATGCACTCAACGGTCATCTTCTCCAACGCCTATAAATATGAAGTTCTGATGAGAAGCAAGGTTAACGATTCTGAACAAAACAACTCATATTAACTTGCTGAAACTCTGTTCTATTCAAAGCTCAGAATCTTCATCTTCATCAAAGCTCACTACATTGCTGTTGTAATATATTAGTGAGATTAAGCTTAAACGTTAAGAGAAATATCACAGTTTGTGATTATAGCTTTTAAGAAGCAATTGTAATACTCTTAGAATTGATTACATTAAGTTGTAAGGAACTAGAGTGATCGTGTGGATCAGAATACTCTAGGAAATCTTAGAGGTTATCTAAGCAGGTTGTAACTAGAGTGATCGTGTGGATCAGAATACTCTAGAAAGTCTTAGAGGGTATCTAAGCAGTTGTTCCTGGAGTGATCAGTGTGTGATCAGAAGACTCTGGAAGACTTAGTTGCTGACTAAGTGGAGAACCATTGTAATCCGTGCGATTAGTGGATTAAATCCTCAGTTGAGGTAAATCATCTCTGCAGGGGTGGACTGGAGTAGTTTAGTTAACAACGAACCAGGATAAAATAACTGTGCAATTTATTTTTATCTGTCAAGTTTTTAAAGCTACACTTATTCAAACCCCCCCTTTCTAAGTGTTTTTCTATCCTTCAATTGGTATCAGAGCGCCGGTTCTAAGGTGCAAGCACTTAACCGTGTTTAGAAAAGATTCAGGAAGAGAAAAACGCTTCAGTAAAAGATGGCTGATGAAACTGCAAAGGCTGAAGAAACTGCAAAGTCTACATCTACATCTGGCTCTGCTGAGCAACACAACGGTAACAATGGTTATACTAGACCGCCGGTATTTGATGGTGAAAACTTTGAATACTGGAAAGATAAACTGGAAAGTTACTTTCTTGGTCTAGATGGTGATCTATGGGATCTTCTGATGGATGGTTACAAACATCCAGTAAATGCCAGTGGCGTAAAGCTGACAAGGCAAGAAATGAGTGATGATCAGAAGAAGCTTTTCAGGAATCATCATAAATGCAGAACTGTTTTGCTGAATGCTATCTCTCATGCTGAGTATGAGAAGATATCTAACAGGGAAACGGCCTATGACATATATGAGTCCTTGAAAATGACTCATGAAGGAAATGCTCAAGTCAAGGAGACTAAAGCTCTCGCTTTAATCCAGAAGTATGAAGCCTTCAAGATGGAGGATGATGAAGACATTGAAAAGATGTTTTCAAGATTTCAAACTCTTACTGCTGGATTGAGAGTTCTTGACAAGGGATACACCAAGGCTGATCACGTAAAGAAGATCATCAGAAGCTTACCCAGAAGATGGGGTCCTATGGTGACTTCATTTAAGATTGCGAAGAATCTAAATGAAGTCTCTTTGGAAGAGCTGATCAGTGCCCTGAGGAGTCATGAAATTGAACTGGATGCAAACGAGCCTCAAAAGAAAGGTAAGTCTATTGCATTAAAATCCAATATCATGAAATGCACTAACGCTTTTCAGGCTAGAGAAGAAGATCCTGAAGAATCAGAACCTGAAGAAGAAGATGAACTGTCCTTGATCTCCAGAAGGCTAAATCAACTCTGGAAGAACAAGCAAAGGAAGTTCAGAGGCGTCAGAAGTTCAAAGAAATTTGAACGTGGAGAATCTTCTGATGACAGAAGATTTGACAAGAAGAAGGTCATGTGCTATGAATGCAATGAGCCTGGACACTTCAAGAATGAATGTCCAAAACTTCAGAAGGAAAATCCCAAGAAGAAGTTTCATAAGAAGAAAGGTCTTATGGCAACCTGGGATGAGTCAGAAGATGATTCAGACTCTGAAGATGAGCAGGCTAACTGTGCGCTGATGGCGACAGAAGATGACGGATCAGAATCTACATCAGAATCAGATTCTGAAGAGGTATTTTCTGAACTTACTAGAGATGAGTTAGTTTCCGGTCTAACTGAACTTCTGGAATTCAAGTCTAAGATTAGTCTCAAATACAAAGAGCTGAAAAAGCTATTTGAATTTGAAACAAAGAAGCTTGAGTTGGAGAATTCTGAATTAAAAGAAAAACTTTTAAAATTATCCAATAATGTTGGATCTCCTTCTGATTCAGAAAAATCCACTCCTAGTCTAAACCATATTCTGAAAGAATATGATTTAAGTTTCAGGAAGTTCTTATCTAGAAGTATTGGCAGAAGTCAGCTAGCTTCTATGATATATGCTGTGTCTGGAAACAAAAGAGTTGGCATTGGTTTTGAGGGTGAAACCCCATACAAACTTGAACCTGTTGATGAAATGAAATTCACATACAAGCCATTGTATGATCAGTTCAAGTATGGCCACTCCCATGATATTAGGCACACTTCACATGCTCAAAGTTTTCACATAACACACACCAAAAAGCATGTGACACAACCTAGGAAATATCATGAAACTCACATTAAGAATTATCATGCTGTTCCTCCTTCTGCTTACAATGTTAAACCTAAGTTCAATCAGAACTTGAGGAGAACTAACAAGAAAGGACCCAAGAAGATGTGGGTACCAAAGAAAAAGACTATTTCTTTTGCAGATTCTCTTGGCAGCAAAGAAGATAAAAGTCAACATGTCATGTCACCTGGACTCAAGTTGGTCTCAACACTTGAAGGGAAGAAGGACTGTCTTCCAAGTTCTGGTACTTAAATCTGTTGAAGAAACTATGTTCGTAGGAGATCAGAAAAGAAAGTTTATTAGTCTTGGAACCATCTGTTTTGTTTGTTTCTAAAGCAATGATGTTTCGTTCTTGATTATTCTGAATGCTCTAAATGCTACAGAATATACAATATTGAAACATTGATTGTGGACGAATCAATAAATATCTGGTTTGATGATAAACTTGTTTCTGATGAAACAAAGCAGCTTAAGAATTTCTGCAGATACAGTTTTGTCTAATCAGAAGCTGCAGAACAAAGAAGTGAATCTCCAGAAGCTGTGTATATCAGAAGTAATGGATCAGAAGATCATTCAGATTTATATCAGCACACTTCAGAAGGAGTGTTTCCAGAAGAGAAATTTGATCAATTCAGAAGCAGTGATCAAAATCAGAAGGCGTAAAGCCTATTGAATATTTCACACCTGTCATCCATTATCTGATGATGAACACGTGTCTCTACGGTCAGTACGAAGCGTGCAGTTGAAAAGACGCCGACCTAGGTAACTGTATTAAATCATTTCATTTACCATGCTATCTCTCCTAATGTCATTTCTCATTTAATGCAAAATGATTTAAATTATTTTCAAATCTTTTAAATAGCCCGCTTCAACTTCATTCTTTTCTCCTTCTCTCTATTTTGTTGTACATTTTTTTTTTCGCTGCATCTGTTTTTCTTTTTCAAACCCTAGTCTTTGTTCTAATCTTACGACATAATCATCATGAACTCTTCCTCTTGTTCATCTTCCTCAAAAGAAAGACTTACTTCTTCACAAATCCTTCTACGAAATTATGAATATGCTCCTTTGAAAACTTGCTTGATACCCACGAAGGACTTGGAGGTTTTATGTGAAACTGCTGTGGACTTAAACAATCTTAAAGCGAATGGCTTTAAGTGTGATGCAAGAATCCTTGAGCAAGGATGGTCCAAGTACCTTAATAGATTGGTTGGTCCAATTTATCCTGATCTTGTGAAGGATTTCTGGGTACATGCAACGGTTACCCCAACGGCCATCATTTCATTCGTGCTAGGGCATGAAGTGGTTATCTCTGAAAAACTGATCAGGAAGCTATACAATCTGAATGATGAAGAAGGTTGGTCTGGTTTTCGACATGCATCTGTTGATTGGTCGATAGTTGAAAAACAAATCTCTCAGTCTTCTGGGATTGACTCGAATAACACAGGCACCTTGAGGCCATTTTATAGAGTATGGGCTGAGATTATTCTGGGTTCTCTTCACCACAGAAAAAGGATGCTCTCCTCTTCTTACATCAGTCCAGATCACAAGCACACTCTTTTCTGCATTGGCAAAAAGACTGAGATCAACATTTCTCACATTCTGTTTGAGAATCTGAAGACTTCAATCCTTGAGTCAAGAGAAGAGGAAAGGGCGAAGTACCCTCATCTTTCAAGAACGACTATTCCGTTTGGAAGAATGATTTCAGACATTCTTACTGAAAGCAAAGTGCTGGACTCCATCAGAGAACTCAATGCATCCCATTTGCTTGGAGTAGTTCAAGGTCCCATTTTTAATGGTGTGGATTTGTTCAGATTAGAACTCATTCAAAATGTACCTTCTGTGTGCTCAAGCTTTCCTGACATTCTCTCAAGAAGAGTTGCTGTTGAAGGTTTTGCCTTCTTGTTTCAAGAAGAACTGCATCAGGTTGTCAAGTCTTACCTGGAAGATTGTGTTAGGAAGCAATCAGATATTGATCCTGCTTGGATCCGTGGCAGAGTACTTCCGTCCAAGGCTGACCTTTTGAAGAAGGATCAGAAGGAACAAAAGGCTAGGATTAAAAGAAAAGCCCGAGAAGATGAGGCTAAGAAAGCCAAGAAGTTGAGAGTCACCTTTGATCCTGACAAGGTGGACTCTGAAGAACGAAGGGAGAAAAGGATTAGAGATTCCTTTCGCAGAACCAGATCTTCTTCTTCTATGCAAATCTCCAGGCAGGTTTTTACTCCACCTCTCTCTGTCCCTAAACCATCCTTCCAATCACCTCCATCTGAACCAAAAATAAACTTCACCTTACCAAATTCTTCTCCATCAACCTCCTCCTCTCCCATTCTAAATCCCACTCCTCTAAATATTCTTCCCCCAACTCCTTCTGATAAGACCTTCTCACCAATTCCCTTTACAAATAATCCATCCTCGTCAATCATTCTCTCAGTTATTCCCTCCTCCTCATCCACCGCACCTCCACCTTCTGTATCCAATCCCTTACCTACCAGAAAATCAAAACCTTTTTGTCCTCTCTACCCGGACTACAAATTCACCCTCAATCCGCCTGAACCTGAACTCTCTACCTACCTGGAACTTTTCAGATATGAGGTAATCAATGGCTTAGACCTTCTGAAGGAAGCCTTCCTAAATGGTCTGAATGATGTTTCTACAAGAAATATCTGGAAAAGTTTTCGCAAGGTGTTTCAAGAAGAAGCAATGGGAGTACAGAAAAGACTAGTGGCTGCTGCCCCACGACCTCGTGGAATTCTGAGGAATTATGAAGACTTCTGGTTTGCTAGTCTCAAAGGAAGACATCTGTTGGAAGAGAAGCCCTTCTTGGATGAGATGGAACAATTAAGACTGGCTGCTGAAATGGAAGCAAATCCATGCAGGGATATTGTTATCTTTATTCCTGATTATCCTGTTCTGCTCGGAGACTTCAAGACTCTCTTTGACTATCTGAGGGAAAACCCTTCTGAGAAAGACCCAAGCTTGGTCATTCCAAAAGTTGTTAACCCACCAGAAATTGAAGGTCCTTCTGCTCCCAGGAATCTAGCTGCCATTCTTCAGGCACTTGAGAATGGAGACTCGGAAATTCCTGCTGCAGAATATAGAGATGCTTCTATGCAAGAAGCAGATGCTGAAGATCATGTTGTTGAATCAGATCCTGTTGAGGAAATCCCTGCAAATGATCTATCCATGGAAGCTACAGATCAAGTTGCTATTCCTGTGGTTGAAAGCGGTGAAGCTTCTTCTGATAAATCTTCTCGTCTTGCAAGGACTCTGGAAGAAATTCAGAAGAGACAGGATGAGCAAAGCTCACTCAATGCTGAGTATAGAGCTTTCATGGTGAGGCAAGATGGACACAACAATGAGGTTCAAGAGATGCTGGCCAAGATCTTGTCAAGGCTAGGGCCATCTTAGATTGAGTCTGTGTTGTTTCTTTTTCGTTGCATCTGTTTTTGTGCATCTGATCTTACTTATCTTCATGTACTTCTGTACCTGCTGTTTGAACTTCAATGAAATCATCTTCTTCCTCCGTGTGTTTCGTTTTGATTGTCTCTGAATCTTTTCTGTTTTTTGATGACATGACAAAAAGGGGGAGAAATATGTGATAAATGATTTGATTTAATCAGTTGCTTTTACTAACAAGAACTGCAAGTTCTATATGGTTTAAGTGTTTTGCAGGTATAAAGAAGTGAAGAGAATCTTCAAAGCAAACACAAGAAGCAAAACCATAAGAAGTGTTATTCTGTAAAAAGAATAAGCTCATGGAAACTGAAGCAAGCTGAGTGCTGTCAAGCTTCAGAAATCAGAAGCAAGAAAGAAGAATGAATCAGAAGCACTGATAATAGAATTTGATCCATATTTGTCTATTTGCTCTGACAAAATTCTATTTGCTCTGATACACTATTTTAGCCTATATGGCTCTGATACATATCATGTGTTCTAATATACATTTTATGTTCTGACTCGTTCATGCTGACTTTTGTCGTTTAGTTTTTGTTCTGTAACATTTCAGGATGTAGAGATGCTCTGATGATGCTCTGGTACATTCAACAATGTTCTGATACAAATCTAGCATGAAGTGATGTTGGTAGAAATTCAAAGCTCTGAAGCTATCCAAGGGAAGCAGAAATCAGAAGCTGTGAATGTTCTAAAGATCCAGAAAACTCAAGTTCTGAAGCTGTCCTAAATGGAAGCAGAAATCAGAAGCTGTGAATGTTCTGAAGATCAAAGAAATTCAAGTTCTGAAGCTGTCCTAAATGGAAGCAGAAATCAGAAGCTGTGAATGTTCTGAAGATCAAAGAAATTCAAGTTCTGAAGTTGTCCTAGATGGAAGCAGGAATCAGAAGCTGTGAGTGTTCTAGGGATCTAAAGAAATTCTAGTTCTGAAGCTGTCTAATGGAAGCAGAAGTCAGAAGCTATGAATTCTCTGAAGACAGAAGCTTATGTGATCGTCTCTACCGAAATAATCAGGGAAGTCTTTTATTAAAGTTCTTCGAGTATTTATTTCAGGGGGAGATTATTTATCTCAGGGGGAGATTTATAATCTCAGGGGGAGACATATTCATATGCTTATGCTATAGCTGTGTAATTTGTCTTTTGCCGTCTGCTCTTTCTGATCGCAAATTCATATCATTTATATATGTTTTTGTCATCATCTAAAAGGGGGAGATTGTTAGAACAAGATTTGTTCTGATCAATTATCTTAGTTTTGATGATAACAATAATATGAATTTTGCTTAAGATAATATGGTACTCTAATCCAATGTAATTTCCTTTTCAGGAAATATATAAAGAGTATGCATAATTCAGCGCTCAGAAGCTGTGTCTCAAGGGTTCAGCATGCAACATCAGAACATGGTCTGGAAAGACATCAGAAGATGGTCGAAGCAGAATCAGAACATGGGTCTATGGAAGCATCAGAAGAACATGAGATCAGAAGCACTGAAGTTCTGATGGTATCATGCTCAGAAGCACTTCAAGGTCAGAAGATCAGAAGATGCTTTGCACCAAGCTGTTTGACTCTGATGATATTCAAACGTTGTATTCACAAACATCAGATCAGAAGGAAGTACAAGTGGCAAGCTACGCTGACTGACAAAAGGAACGTTAAAAGCTATTATAGGCAACGTCAGTAGACACAGCGTGAACAAGGCTCGAGGTAGTTGACAAAAGCGTATAACATTAAATGCGATGTTGTACGGAACACGCAAAGCATTAAATGCACTCAACGGTCATCTTCTCCAACGCCTATAAATATGAAGTTCTGATGAGAAGCAAGGTTAACGATTCTGAACAAAACAACTCATATTAACTTGCTGAAACTCTGTTCTATTCAAAGCTCAGAATCTTCATCTTCATCAAAGCTTACTACATTGCTGTTGTAATATATTAGTGAGATTAAGCTTAAACGTTAAGAGAAATATCACAGTTTTTGATTATAGCTTTTAAGAAGCAATTGTAATACTCTTAGAATTGATTACATTAAGTTGTAAGGAACTAGAGTGATCGTGTGGATCAGAATACTCTAGGAAGTCTTAGAGGTTATCTAAGCAGGTTGTAACTAGAGTGATCGTGTGGATCAGAATACTCTAGAAAGTCTTAGAGGGTATCTAAGCAGTTGTTCATGGAGTGATCAGTGTGTGATCAGAAGACTCTGGAAGACTTAGTTGCTGACTAAGTGGAGAACCATTGTAATCCGTGCGATTAGTGGATTAAATCCTCAGTTGAGGTAAATCATCTCTGCGGGGGTGGACTGGAGTAGTTTAGTTAACAACGAACCAGGATAAAAATAACTGTGCAATTTATTTTTATCTGTCAAGTTTTTAAAGCTACACTTATTCAAACCCCCCCTTTCTAAGTGTTTTTCTATCCTTCAGTGAGCCCCTTGTATTTTTCAAAGTTTGGAACTTTGAACTTGTGTGGAATAGTCAGATCTGGGACTAAACTCATTTCAAAAGTATCCACGTCGAAGGCATCATATCCTTCTACAGCTTTCAGTCTTTCTTCCAATGCTTTGATTTGCCCATTATCCTTAGAATCCTCCCCAGAATTAGTGGAGGTAAGCTTGGGTTGAGGGACTTGGTTTGTCTCATCAGTATCCCCATATTGTAGATCCAAGTAGTCCTCATCCCTAAGAGGATTGTTGACAGAAATGCGAACTGTGCGAGACGTCCCTTCCTTCTGAGCAGCAGGAATAAATCCTTCTTGAGAGGCTTCTCCCTCTTCATGGGTCGTAGCGACCTTCTTAAAGGAATGAGCCTTTGCCTTGAGAAGGTCATGGCCTCGAACATATCCTAACAATGGGTTGCCATCATTTGGCATCTCTTCATACTGATCCTGAACCTCCTTAGCTTTGTCTTGCTTATCCTTGAGGTCTTTCATGAAGCTCAGCATTTGGGTCATTCCTCCCTTGAGGTCCTCAATAGTGCCTTTCAACTGGGTCATTTCCTTGCGAAGGGCGGCTTGATTTTGTTCCAATTGTTCCATTGCCTTCTTCTTTTGGGATCTTGTCTGGATTAGCGGTCGAGTTGCAATGGCGTGACTGGAGATGAAGATAGTTTTTTCTTTATGTTTTGAAAAATAAATATGATATGCATGCTATAAATGTTATGATTATGCTATGTTCACGTCTTATCCACATTATTATAATATACATATATATGTACATTTTTTCTTTTTCTTTTTTTATACATATGTAATATTTTTTCCCTTTTTCTTTTTTTTTTTTACATATGTAATAGCCTTTTTTTTTATACATATATATATATATATATATATATATATATATATATATATATATGAAGGATAGAAAAACACTTAGAAAGGGGGGGATTGAATAAGTGTGACTTTAAATCTTGGACGATAAAAATAAATTGCACAATTATTTTTATCCTGGTTCGCTGTTAACGAAGCTACTCCAGTCCACCCCCGCAGAGATGATTTACCTCAACCTGAGGATTTAATCCACTAATCGCACGGATTACAATGGTTTTCCACTTAGTCCACGACTAAGTCTTCTAGAGTATCCTGATCACAACTTGATCACTCCAGGAACAACTGCTTAGACAACTTCTAAGACTTTTCTAGAGTCTACTGATCAACCTGATCACTCTAGTTACAAACTGCTCAGCCAACTGCTAAGACTTCCTAGAGTATACTGATCACACGATCACTCTAGTTCCTTACAACTTAATGTAATCTATTCAAGAGTTTACAAATGCTTCTTAAAAGCTATAATCACAAACTGTGATATTTCTCTTATCGTTTAAGCTTAATCTCACTAAGATATTACAACAGCAATGTAGTGAGTTGATGAAGATTCTGAGCTTTGATTGAATAGCGTTTCAGCAAGTTTGATATAAGTTGTTTTGGTGCAGAATCGTTTTCCTTGCTTCTCATCAGAACTTCATATTTATAGGCGTTGAGAAGATGACCGTTGAGTGCATTTAATGCTTTGCGTGTTCCGTACAGCATTGCATTTAATGTTATACGCTTTTGTCAACTACCTCGAGCCTTGTTCACGCTGTGTCTACTGACGTTGCCTTTAGTAGCTTTAACGTTCCTTTTGTCAGTCAGCGTAGTCTGCCACCTGTACTTCCTTCTGATCTGATGTTTGTGAATACGACGTTTGAATATCATCAGAGTCAAACAGCTTGGTGCATAGCATCTTCTGATCTTCTGACCTTGAAGTGCTTCTGTTGCGTGATACCATCTTCTGATCTTCAGTGCTTCTGATCTCATGTTCTTCTGATGCTTCCATAGACCCATGTTCTGATTCTGCTTCGACCATCTTCTGATGTCTTGCCAGACCATGTTCTGATGTTGCATGCTGAACCATTTGAGACACAACTTCTGAGCGCTGAATTATGCGTACTCTTTATATATTTCCTGAAAGGGAAATTGCATTGGATTAGAGTACCATATTATCTTAAGCAAAATTCATATTATTGTTATCATCAAAACTAAGATAATTGATAAGAACAAATCTTGTTCTAACAATCTCCCCCTTTTTGATGATGACAAAAACATATATAAATGATATGAATTTGCGATCAGAAAGAGTAGACGGCAAAAGACAAATTACACAGCTATAGCATAAGCATATGAATATGTCTCCCCCTGAGATTAACAATCTCCCCCTGAGATAAATAATCTCCCCCTGAAATAAATACTCGAAGAACTTTAATAAAAGACTTCCCTGATTATTTCGGTAGAGACGATCATATAAGCTTCTGCCTTCAGAGAATTCATAGCTTCTGACTTCTGCTTCCATTGGACAGCTTCAGAACTTGAATTTCTTTAGATCCTTAGAACACTCACAGCTTCTGATTCCTGCTTCCATCGTGGACAGCTTCAGAACTTGAATTTCTTTGATCTTCAGAACATTCACAGCTTCTGACTTCTGCTTCCATTCAGGACAGCTTCAGAACTTGAATTTCTTTGATCTTCAGAACATTCACAGCTTCTGATTTCTGCTTCCATTCAGGACAGCTTCAGAACTTGAGTTTTCTGGATCTTTTAGAACATTCACATCTTCTGATTTCTGCTTCCCTCGGATAGCTTCAGAACTTTGAATGTCTACCAATCATCACTTCATGCTAGATTTGTATCAGAACATTGTTGAATGTACCAGAGCATCATCAGAGCATCTCTACATCCTGAAATGTTACAGAACAAAAACTAAACGACAAAAGTCAGCATGAACGAGTTAGAACATAAAATGTATGTTTGAACACATTATATGTATCAGAGCCATATAGGCTGAAATAATGTATCAGAGCCATAACATTATATGTATCAGAGCAAATAGAATTTTGTCAGAACAGGATAGACAATGATATTCAAATTCTATTATCAGTGCTTCTGATCGTGCTTCTGATTCCTGAAGCTTGACAGCACTCAGCTTGCTTCAGTTTCCAAGAGCTTATTCTTTTTTACAGAATAACGCTTCTTATGGTTTTGCTTCTAGTGTTTGCTTCTGAAGATTCACTTCACTTCTCTGTACCTGCAAAACACTTAAACCATATAGAACTTGCAGTTCTTGTTAGTGAATGCAACTGATTAAATCAAATCATTGATCACAGTATTTCTCCCCCTTTTTGTCATATCATCAAAAAATAGAAAAGATTCAGATGAATACAACAGAACACATGGAGGAAGAAGATGATTTCATTAAGGTTCAACCATTGGGTACAGAAGTACAAAATGAAAAGATCAGATGCACAGAAACAAAACAGATGCAAAGAAAAGAAAGAAACAGCATAGACTCAATCTAAGATGGCCCTAGTCTTGACAAGATCTTGGCCAGCATCTCTTTCATCTCGTTGTTGTGTCCTTCTTGCCTCTCAATGAAAGCATCATACTTGTCATTGCGTGAGCTTTGCTCATCCTGTCTCCTCTGAATTTCTTCTAGCGTTTTTGCAAGACGAGAAGGTTCATCAGAAGAAGCTTCACAGCTTTGATCCACAGGAATGACAACTTGATCTGCAGCTTCCATAGAAGTATCATTTGCTGGGATATCCTCAACAGGGTCTGATTCAGCAACATGATCTTCAGCATCTGCTTCTTGCATAGAAGCATCTCCATACTCTGCAGCAGGAATTTCAGAGTCTCCATTCTCTAGTGCCTGAAGAATGGCAGCAAGATTCCTGGGAGCAGAAGGACCTTCAACTTCTGGTGGGTAAACAACTTCTGGGATGACCAAGTTTGGATCTTTCTCAGACGGGTTTTCCCTCAGATAGTCAAAGAGAGTCTTGAAGTCTCCTAGCAGAACAGGATACTCAGGAATCCAGATAACCATGTCCCTGCATGGGTTTGCTTCCATTGCAGCAGCCAGTCTCAACTGTTCCATCTCATCCACAAAGGGCTTCTCTTCCAACAGATATCTGCCTCTGAGACGAGCAAACCAGAAGTCTTCATAGTTTCTCAGAATTCCACGAGGACGTGGGGCAGCAGCTGCACAGACTTCCTGAAGTTCTAGAAGCAGAGCATCTGATTCTTTGCGAAAGATCCTCCAGAGGTTCCGCATAGCAACATCACTCAATCCAGAACTTTCAGCAATTCTGAGAGTATCAAATATGCTTCTGAGATTCCTCTTTGCTTTTTCAAAAAATTCACCAATAGGGTACCTTGAAAAGATAGGGTTGGGAAAGAAGTCCGGTTGAGGATCTCTATTCAACTTATAAGAGGATTCTGCTTCAGTATCAGAATCTAACACTACCACTTCAGTGTCAGGTCGAGACCTGGGAGTGTAGTTGCAATCACGGAGCAACTGCTCATGTAATGCAGAAGTTGGAAGAATAGAGTCACTAAGGTTATTTTGGGAGGTGGAAGGGACAGGATTATAGTTGGCATGTGGAGGTGGTTGAGAGATGGAGATATTTGTTTGTGGTGGAAAGAGAGTTTGAATGGGTGGTATGTTCAGAACAAGATTGGTGGAGGGTGAAGAAGACGGAATGGATTGAGGAGATGGTGGAGTTTTTGTGAAGGGAAATGGTGAGGGAGGAAGAGAATTGGATTTGTTTGCATGTGAAGAAGGAATGGTTATAGGAGAAGATGGTGGTGTAAGAATATGAACAACAACGGGTGATTCTGATGAGGCTTTTTCTGGTTCAGGGGTAGGTACAACCTCTATTGGTGTAACTTCTGAACGAACAACAGGAACAGAAATAGGTTCAGAAATGCATATACCTTTGGAACCTTTCAGAAGCGCTTTGGTCACATCCTCCGTTTTCTTCAGCTTTTTACTCTTCGGCTCTTCAATAATTTTTGCTTTGCCTCTAGAGATTTCTTTCCTTCTGACATAAGCCTGAACTTCTTGTTGGTTTTCAGCTTCTTGAGGGATATTGTCTTCATCAGAGCTTTGAATAATCATCTTCCTCTTCTTGATTATCTTCTTTTCAACAGCCTCAACCATCTCATCATTTTTGTTTGACTTCTTCTTCTTTTTCTCTTTCTCAAAGTCATCAGATACGGCCTTAACAACATTAGCAATCACCTTTTTAGAAACCTCTTGTTTCTTAGAGACAGCAGAAGGATAATCATGCTTTCTTTTAGTCCTTTCTTCCCTCTTGCGATTTACTTTGAAAGGGGCACCTTTGTCTTGATCTTTAAAACTCTTATTCTCTTCAAGAGATTTCAGATAATAAGTTCTGACTTCAGGTACCTCACTATTGAAGAAGGTTTCAAAGTCAGCCAGAACTGGTTCTCTTATGGTTCTTGTTCCAGCTAGAGGTTCAGGAACTTTGAGAAAAGTGTCAATTATTTTCATCTTCTTTAAGGAGAAGGCATTCAGACAGGCTCCAGTGGTGACAGCAAGATCTTTGATGATACCTTCAGACTCCAGACTTTCAACAATCTTGGAATGTACCAGAAGGTTTGTAATAATCCTACCAAAAGGAATGGTTGTTCCAGCATTTTCCTTTCTGAAAGCATTCCTGGAATCCTTTACTGCTTTCCACATATGGTTGAAGATAATGTAAATCGCATCAACCTTCTTCTGAGTGGCAATGCAATAAAGAATATACCTTTGATCATTACTGATGAAATCCGAGGCATGAGTTGATTTCCTATGGTAGAAGCACCCGAGAAGGATCTTTGTCCAGATTCTGTAGATATCTCTCAAATTCTTAACATGTGTAGTTTTCTTGACATTTGAATAGAGAGTGGATAGAATATCTTTCAAATCTTCTCTTTGATCAGCCTCAAAAACCCCTTCAGGATTTTTCAGATCAAACATCACTCTTAGGATGTTTTCAGTAACAACAACAGACTTTCCATGGACGAAAGAGAGTATAGCTTTTGGTGCAACCACAGCATGTACCCAGAACTCCTTGACAAGATCCGGATAAACAGGGCCAACGAACTCAGCAAACAACGAGGTCCATCCTTGAAAGATGATGTCTTCTTTAAGGTGAAATTGATTTTCTTCAAGGTTGTCAAAGTCGACCATGAGTCCACACAAAACTTCCAATTCATCTTTGGGGATGGAGCATGCAACAACAGGGGTGAGTTCCTGGTGTGTTTCATCGTGCATATGAAGAAGAGTAGATGAACCAGCAAAATGAGATGAAGAAGCAGCCATTGAACCAGAACGATCAAAAGAGAAGAACAAATATTGGGTTTTCGGTTAGGGTTTCAGAAAGACTAAGAGGCTTTCAGACAGAATGTATGCAGGAAGAAAGTGAGACAAGGGAGCGAAAAAGATGTATGAGATGATTTGAAATGAATATAAAGGAACGGATTTGAAAAGAAAAATAAAATAAAAAAAATTAAACTGAACAGTTCCAGAATCAAGAGAAATCAATTTTATTAAATGATGAGTGACGTAAGGAGAGAGAACGTGGTAAATGAAATGATTTAGAACAGTTACCTAGGTCGGCGTCTTTTCAACTGCACGCTTTGTACTAACCGTACAGACACGTGTTCATCATCAGAAAGTAGATGACAGCTGTATCAAGAATAGACTTTATGCTTTCAGATTCTGATCACTGCTTCTGAATTGATCTAAATTCTTCTTTTGGGAACACTCCTTCTGAGGTGTGCTGACATAAATCTGAATGATCTTCTGATTCATTACATCTGATATACACAGCTTCTGGAGGTTCACTTCTTTGTTCTGCAGCTTCTGATAAGATAAAACTGTATCTGCAGAGATTCTTAAGCAGCTTTGTATCATTAGAAACAAGTTTATCATCAAACCAGACATTTAGATTCGTCCACAATCAATGTTTCAATTTTGTATATTCTGTAGCATTTAGAGCATTCAGAGTATCCAAGAAGGAAACACCATTGCTTTTATAATCAAAACAAGAGGAATGGTTCTGAGACAGACAAACTTTCTTTTCTGATCTCATACAAGCAAGGTTTCTTCAACAGCTTTAAGTACCAGAACTTGGAAGACAATCCTTCTTCTCTTCAAGTGTTGAGAGCAACTTGAGTCCAGGTGTCATGTCATGTTGAATGTTGTCTTCTTTGTTATCAAGAGAATCTGCAAAAGAAATAATCTTTTTCTTTGGTACCCACATCTTCTTGGGTCCTTTCTTGTTAGATTTTCTCAAGTTCTGATTGAACTTGGGTTTGACATTATAAGCAATAGGAGGAACAGCATGATAATTTTTAATGTGAGTTTCATGATATTTCCTAGGATGTGTCACATGCTTTTTGGTGTGTGTTAAGTGAAAACTTTGAGCATGTGAAGTGTGCCTAATATCATGAGAGTGGCCATACTTGAACTGATCATACAATGGCTTGTATGTGAGTTTCATTTCATCAACAGGTTCAAGTTTGTATGGGGTTTCACCCTCATAACCAATGCCAACTCTTTTGTTTCCAGATACGGCATATATCATAGAAGCTAGCTGACTTCTGCCAATACTTCTCGATAAGAACTTCCTGAAACTTAAATCATATTCTTTCAGAATATGGTTTAGACTAGGAGTGGATTTTTCTGAATTAGAAGGAGATCCAACATCATTGGATAATTTTAAAAGTTTATCTTTCAATTCAGAATTTTCCAACTCAAGCCTCTTTGTTTCAAATTCAAATAGCTTTTTCAGCTTTTTGTATTTAATACAAATCTGAGACTTGGATTCCAGAAGTTCAGTTAATCCGGAAACTAACTCATCTCTAGTAAGTTCAGAAAATACCTCTTCAGAATCTGATTCTGATGTAGATTCTGATCCGTCATCTTCTGTCGCCATCAGCGCACAGTTGGCCTGCTCATCTTCTGAATCATCTTCTGACTCATCCCAGGTTGCCATAAGACCTTTCTTCTTATGAAACTTCTTCTTGGGATTCTCCTTCTGAAGATTTGGACATTCATTTCTGAAGTGTCCTGGCTCATTGCATTCATAGCACATGACCTTCTTCTTGTCAGATCTTCTTTCATCAGAAGATTCTCCATGTTCAAATCTCTTTGAACTTCTGAAGCCTCTGAACTTCCTTTGCTTGCTCTTCCAGAGTTGATTTACCCTTCTGGAAATCATGGACAGTTCATCTTCTTCTTCAGATTCTGATTCTTCAGGATCTTCTTCTTTGGCCTGAAAAGCGTTAGTGCATTTCTTGATATTAGATTTTAATGCAATAGACTTACCTTTCTTTTGAGGCTCATTTGCATCCAGCTCAATTTCATGGCTTCTCAAGGCACTGATCAGCTCTTCCAGAGAAACTTCATTCAGATTCATTGCAATCTTGAATGCAGTCACCATAGGACCCCATCTTCTGGGTAAGCTTCTGATGATCTTCTTTACATGATCAGCCTTGGTGTATCCTTTGTCAAGAACTCTCAATCCAGCAGTCAGAGTTTGAAATCTCGAAAACATCTTTTCAATGTCTTCATCATCCTCCATCTTGAAGGCTTCATACTTCTGGATTAAGGCAAGAGCTTTTGTCTCCTTGACTTGAGCATTTCCTTCATGAGTCATTTTCAAGGACTCATATATATCATAGGCTGTTTCCCTGTTTGATATTTTCTCATACTCAACATGAGAAATAGCATTCAACAAAACAGTTCTGCATTTATGATGATTCCTGAAATGCTTCTTTTGATCATCATTCATTTCTTGCCTTGTCAGCTTTACGCCACTGGCATTTACTGGATGTTTGTAACCATCCATCAGAAGATCCCATAGATCACCATCTAGACCAAGAAAGTAACTTTCCAGTTTATCTTTCCAGTATTCAAAGTTTTCACCCTCAAATACCGGCGGTCTTGTATAACCATTGTTACCGTTGTATTGCTCAGCAGAGCCAGATGTAGATGCAGGTGGATTTGTCGGAGTTTCACCAGCCATCTTTTAAATGAAGCGTTTTTCTCTTCCTGAATCTTTTCTAAACACGGTTAAGTGCTTGCACCTTAGAACCGGCGCTCTGATGCCAATTGAAGGATAGAAAAACACTTAGAAAGGGGGGATTGAATAAGTGTGACTTTAAATCTTGGACGATAAAAATAAATTGCACAATTATTTTTATCCTGGTTCGCTGTTAACGAAGCTACTCCAGTCCACCCCCGCAGAGATGATTTACCTCAACCTGAGGATTTAATCCACTAATCGCACGGATTACAATGGTTTTCCACTTAGTCCACGACTAAGTCTTCTAGAGTATCCTGATCACAACTTGATCACTCCAGGAACAACTGCTTAGACAACTTCTAAGACTTTTCTAGAGTCTACTGATCAACCTGATCACTCTAGTTACAAACTGCTCAGCCAACTGCTAAGACTTCCTAGAGTATACTGATCACACGATCACTCTAGTTCCTTACAACTTAATGTAATCTATTCAAGAGTTTACAAATGCTTCTTAAAAGCTATAATCACAAACTGTGATATTTCTCTTATCGTTTAAGCTTAATCTCACTAAGATATTACAACAGCAATGTAGTGAGTTGATGAAGATTTTGAGCTTTGATTGAATAGCGTTTCAGCAAGTTTGATATAAGTTGTTTTGGTGCAGAATCGTTTTCCTTGCTTCTCATCAGAACTTCATATTTATAGGCGTTGAGAAGATGACCGTTGAGTGCATTTAATGCTTTGCGTGTTCCGTACAGCATTGCATTTAATGTTATACGCTTTTGTCAACTACCTCGAGCCTTGTTCACGCTGTGTCTACTGACGTTGCCTTTAGTAGCTTTAACGTTCCTTTTGTCAGTCAGCGTAGTCTGCCACCTGTACTTCCTTCTGATCTGATGTTTGTGAATACGACGTTTGAATATCATCAGAGTCAAACAGCTTGGTGCATAGCATCTTCTGATCTTCTGACCTTGAAGTGCTTCTGTTGCGTGATACCATCTTCTGATCTTCAGTGCTTCTGATCTCATGTTCTTCTGATGCTTCCATAGACCCATGTTCTGATTCTGCTTCGACCATCTTCTGATGTCTTGCCAGACCATGTTCTGATGTTGCATGCTGAACCATTTGAGACACAACTTCTGAGCGCTGAATTATGCGTACTCTTTATATATTTCCTGAAAGGGAAATTGCATTGGATTAGAGTACCATATTATCTTAAGCAAAATTCATATTATTGTTATCATCAAAACTAAGATAATTGATAAGAACAAATCTTGTTCTAACAATATATATATATATATATATATGTTTTTTTTAGAGAAATAATCTTTTGGTGAATATTATAGGAACAATGAGTAACGGAAAAGAAACACACTTTATTAAAAAGAAATACTACTCCATTGTTGGTTCACAAATAGAAATTGAAATTGAAAACTAAAATACTTAAACAAAAAAGCAACAATGAAAATAGAATAAAACTAAGAACGCCTTTGGATGTCTTCTTTGAACTTGTCCACCATGTCTCTACAAAGCTCCATGAACTCTTTGACTTCTTTAGGAAGGATAACAAGAGATGATTCCGCCTTTGCCAAACTCTTTGGAATGTCTTGTATTAAATCATTACACAAGAAGACTAGCTTATCATAATTATCACGACATTTTTCGTAGTCTTCGAGCATCTTAGGAACCATGCTTACATGTTCATATGCCGTAGAAACAATTGTGTATTGTCTCTTCCAATAATCCCCTTCATCCCTTGCAGCCTCACTTATCTCCCTTTGCCTCATAAGTACTTGCCTAAGCAAGACCATAGCTTGAAGTGTTCTATGGCGCTCACCGGTGCGCTGTAAAAGTGCTTCTTCCGTAGCCAATCTCCTTGTGCGTTCTTCTTGTCCAGAATTGTGGGCTTCTTGAAGATCAAATTTGAGATTTCTTATTTCTACCTCTTGATCTTTAGTCCTATCCGTTAATTCAAAAACCACAGCTTCTAGATTTTTCTCGGATTCCGCTTTGTCATGGGAAGCCTTTTCATAACGCCTTCTCCACCTTGCAATTTCTATATCCACTTGTTCCAACCTCTCATTATGTGCTTCTAGATTGAAATTAGCACTTAGAACCCCTTCGGTTGCACGTTTCCGTTTACTCCTTTGTCTATCATTCTCTTCCTTCATTGCTTGAAGTTCTTGGTTCTTTTCCTTAAGGTCAAAGCGTAGTTGGCTCCTTTCGTTGGTAAGTTGATGCAAATCAAGCTCTAACTTTTCTTTTTCCTTTCGGTACGCCTCTAGGGCAGCCCTGATCCCTTCTATCTCTTCGATGGATAAAGGAACAGGATTAGGAGAATCAGGCTTGTATGCGGGATCTACAACAAAAGGGAGCAAAATCTTTCCAACTCTTTCTTGAACCCATTTAATGTATGGTTCTCTAGCAATAACATTCTTTGGCCCAAAGTCTTTTCTTTGAACATGCTTCCAAGCTTGAATCACTTTCTTCAATGTTCTTGGTTCACCTTTCCCATTGTCATGCAAAATTAATTTTTCTACTTGCTGTTCGGAAGGCTCACCATCCATAGAATGACCCAATTGACGCAATGCTAGAACGGGGTTATAATTAATACAACCAAGAGTTCCCATTAATGGCACGTTGTTGAACTCCCCACACTTGTAAATAACCTTGTCAGAATTTAATTTCTTTGCATACCATAGAATAGAATCCGCTTTAAGAGCCCTCAATTTTTGAGACCAATCATATCTAGTTAAATCTTTGATAAAACTACTAGTTTTGTAGAGATGGGAAGTCAACCAAGAATATAGCAAATGGACACAACAAAATAGCATTCCTTTTGTTCTGGACTGGGCCGAGCAGGCCCAGCTCTTCCTGTAACGCCCCAGACTGCTTTCGGGATGATCGACTGACCCCACAAACCAACACGGGTCTTTTCAGAATGCTTTGACCTCACTCGCACGCTTTCTGGGAAACTTCCCAGAAGGTCACCCATCCCAATACTACTCCAAGTCAAGCACGCTTAACTGTGGAGTTCTTATTGAACAGGCTCCCGAAAAGAAGATGCATCTTGTTGGTATAGGTAGTACCTATCAATCCTTATAAGACATCTTTCAACCATGCAGTCTCATCCCTGCACAGCCTCCGGATCCCTCTCATTCCGATGTGGCGACCACCCTAGCCCCCATTGGCCTCAGGTGTTCCATGCGGTGCAACCACCCCTCGCCATCTTCGGCCTCGGGTGTTACATGCCCACCAGCTTCCGCATTGTTCGTCCTCGAACCACATCGTATTGGGAGAGGTCTGGCTCTGATACCATTTGTAACGCCCCAGACTGCTTTCGGGATGATCGACTGACCCCACAAACTAACACGGGTCTTTTCAGAATGCTTTGACCTCACTCGCACGCTTTCTGGGAAACTTCCCAGAAGGTCACCCATCCCAATACTACTCCAAGTCAAGCACGCTTAACTGTGGAGTTCTTATTGAACGGGCTCCCGAAAAGAAGATGCATCTTGTTGGTATAGGTAGTACCTATTAATCCTTATAAGACATCTTTCAACCATGCAGTCTCATCCCTGCACTGCCTCCGGATCCCTCTCATTCCGATGTGGCGACCACCCTAGCCCCCATTGGCCTCAGGTGTTCCATGCGGTGCAACCACCCCTCGCCATCTTCGGCCTCGGGTGTTACACTTCCCACCAGCCGAGAAGGCCCAAAGCGTTTGGGCCCATTTACTTGGTAGCCGTTACGGATTGACCAGGCGCGAAGACCACGCTGTTGCACCCCAAAATTTGCCCACTTATTTATTCTCTAATTGGCTTGCATGCTACATTCATATATATACCTCACATAAGTCATCCATTCAATGCATTCATTCATAACATTGTTACTACCCAAGAAACTGATGAAAAAAGAGCTCCTATATGGAAATTATCTTGGTTCAAAAGAGAAGGCTTGAAGGCTGGTTGTATGGCCCCATTTCCATTGAAGTTCTCTCAAAATCAGAGCCTCATCCTCTCCAGTTCAAGGCTCTGATCAAGAGATGCAATCCTTAAGTTCAAGGTTTTCAAGCTAGGGTTTTGACTTAAGTCAACCCTGTTGACTTTCTGGTGAAAATATAATCAGGAGATGATTTTTGAATGAGAAATAGGTTTGCCTTGCAAAATATCATTCACTGGACCCCCTTTGGTTGGAAGTTGATTGAGAACTGGGTTGGAAACGGATTAATCGGGAAATTCATCTGAAATCGGAAAAATCGGGAGATGTTGACTTTTTAGTCAAAATCAGAGTCAACTGGCTAGTATTGACTCGTGGTGAAAAATCGGTCAAAGAAAAGTCAAAAAAATAAATAAAATCAAGAGATAGCCAAAACTTTCCAAATGTGGAAAGTAGTTAAAGTGTGAAAATGTCAAAAATGGAAAGGAAAATAACTTAGAGAATTTTCGGATGAATTTCAAATTGGCTGGGCATTCAACTTCAAGCTCATTTCTCACACGGATCCAGGTCTCATCTCAAAACAAGCTCAAGATAAAAAATGCTCATCTCATGGTCCTCTACAATATTGTAGTTGGGAGTTTTTTCATATGATGCATGGATCAAAAGTTATGGAAGGGCGAAGTTGGGAAATCATCACTGGATGCAAGACAGATTACTGGGCACCAATCCGGGTCACACGCATGCAATTGATCAAGCATGTGGTGGGCTATTTTTAAGTCCGATTTTAGAGAGTTACAAGCATCTATTAAACTCACATTAAACATCATGCCACTCTATGCCATGTCTCCTTTCAAACAGTATAAGAATCAAACCCATTGGAAGTATGTGAAGCAAGATACGAATCATTAAAGTCATCCCATGACCAGGTCATGTTTTTGCCAATATTATGTACCCGGGTCAGGTCGTTTGTGCGCAGGCCCTAGGCAGACATGATGCTCCATTTTTCCGAGCCATTTCGAAGAAGATAGAAGCATTATCTTCCAATCATTTCAACACCAAAGTTGATCTACCCATCTCCTCTTCCCACAGAACTTGAAAGTGAGTCAAATTGTGGGCCATGGTTGAAGCTATATGTATTCAAAGTCAGCTGTACGTGGAGAAAAAAAGCATTATTACTGTTCATTGTTACAACACATGCAGGAGATTGGTTTACACTACCATATTGCCATCAAGAGCCATGCATGTTGCTGCAACGTGAAAGGCATAACAAAAGGTTACTACAAATACCTTATGTGCATAAACTTGCACACTAAGTTTGGTAGGGAAATTTTCCACTACATTGCAACATACCATACACCCCATGTACCTTACCATATAAGAACTCAGTCCTTCACATTTTTGGGGAGGACATTCATTTTCTTTCTCTCCTCAAATCTCACCATTTCTCACTCTCATCACTCTCTTCTCCCAACAACTTCCATAACCACCATAACAAACTTCTTCAATCACCTTCTTCATCACCACCATCACCATAACAACAACTTCATCTCTCTCATTTACTCTTCGCCTTCATCTTCATAACAGTACCAAAATCAACATCATCACGCCATCAATATCATCACCACGCATCAATCATCATTCTCCAGTGATTTTCTGAAGCTTTTCACCACCAGCATCGTCTCCGCAAGCTCGGATTAATCATGCTTTCTTGCTCCTTTCTTTGATCCAAGATCAACAAGTAGGTGATTCTTTTCCTTCGCATTAGAAGCATGTATAGGACTGGTGCTCCCATCATCAGGGATTTGGGTTAGGACAATTAGAACCACCATGTTTTCAAGTGTATGTTGCATTGGTATGAACTTTGTGGATTCTTGAAGTCAATTTCGTTTTCGCCAAAAAATTGAATGTATGAATGTTTGATTACGATATTTGAATTCTGTGTGGCTTGAAGATTATTTTGATATGCTTAGTTTGATCTTTGGTGAGGTTAGCAAAAGTTAGGGTTCAGTTGTGGTGTTCGGTTAGGATGTTAGAAGTTTCAAAACAGAAATCTAAGGTCATATTCAAGTTCTACGCGAAAAAACAAGGAGAACGGTGGCCTCGTTCATCGCTTCTGGGAACCGGACGCCGCCGGCGCCGCCGTAGGGGGCGGTAGCTCGTTGGGGGAGACGATGAACAGTACCCTCATGGTACTGTTCACGTCAGCATGCTTTCTCCATCTTTATATTATTATCCTTTTTATATTTTATTTGAAATGGTTATAAAACGTGGTGGAGGGATTTGATTGGTTGAAATTTTTCTTTGTCTTATCTTACTTAAAAATAGGCATGACCAATTGATGCAATATGTTTTCTATCCATGTCACATTTTATTTTCACACAAAATCATATGGTAAAAATGGAACAATGACACATGCTGAGTATATAATGAGATAAAAGAATCAAATTGAAATAATAGCAAAAAACTTGGTATAGTCTGGGCCGTATGATGACTGGGCTCAGCGGTGCAACTTCTTTTCCCACCCCCTGTGATAAGCCCAATGTGCTGATTAAAAAGAACTCAGTTCAAATGTTAATTACTAACACACCCCCTGGCTGACAGATTTTGAGATTTGTTTTGAAACTTATTTCTCTTCTAACTTTTGCTTCATAAATCATTTTCTCATGAAATAAAAAATAAATAAAAATATGTTTTAGATAGTATAATGTGTGTAGATAATTGTGATTTTTTTTGTAGATTTTTAGAAATTAGTTTACTATTTTTAATAAATCTTTTCCTCACATGTGTTCATTCTACTTTTTGGTTTTGATAGATTTTGCAAATTAATTTTGTTAAATGCCTTAGGAATAGAATTAAATCACCAATTTTGGTATGGTTACTGTAGACTAATCCATGATATTGTGTATAAAAAATGAATTCCTAATTCTTTGTTTTGATTGGTATTTGGTTAGTTTCGTTTAACTCGATTAACATGCGTTTCTAATAGGTAATTGTGACGTTTGTGCCCTCAAATTGAAATGCATTCATGCAATATGTTGGTTCCTTTTTGTACATATAATTAGGGATGTTTAGAGGTCCTAGGACCTGGAGTTGAATTTTTTAAGTCATGTTTTCTTATTTTACTTGATTTTTCGTTCTTATATGTAAATAACTTGCTTTTGGCTAACGATTGTATCAAAACTTGTCCAAATGACCTATAATTTTGTATGAAACTTTGTGACTTGATTCCATGATTGTTTAGACACCTATTAGAGGTTATTAGCTACTGACTTCCATCATTTGATTGCATTTTTCTAACTTCATTCACCATTTGAATTCTATTAACTAGTTTTGACCTAGTTTTGTATAGTTTTGTTAGAACTTTGTTTGTTTCAAGTTAATTGACTAACATAGATTGGTATAAGGTCTTGGACCTATAAATGAACTAATAGCTACTGACTTTAAGTTTAGTTCATGTGTTCATTAGCTTTTTGTTTTGACTAATTGATGTTTGTTTGCTAATTGTTAAGTAACGATTCGTGCAATACTTTGGTAACTTCTTGTGAATATTTTCGTGTGATGCCATAATGCTTTTGTGTTTGATTTAGGACACTAATTCCTTGGTTTGCTACTGCCTTAGGGCTTTATTCTCTCTTTCTCATGCTTTTCCTCTTCTTTCACACTTTGATTGTTGTTAGTTTAAGAAGCGACGATTGTTTGTTCTTCCCCCACCTTTTGTGGATTGTTTTCTCTTGGGATTCATTGTGTGTAGTCTCTCTTAGGAGTAGACTTGGTTAGGGACTTCATTAAGTCACCTACCTTGCTTGTTGATTTTTCTTATCTCTTACTATATGCTTACCATGTTCCCTTAGGGTGGTGACTTCAATCTTCATTAAGATTAGTCACATAGAACAACTTAGGTTGTAGTCTATGCATGATAACATAGGTAGAGATCCCTTATCCTTGACCTTAGGGCCATTTGTAGATTAGAATAACTTAGATTAGAGAATAGGTTAGTTCCCCTTTGTTCATCCTTTTTTCTTTTTCAACTTTAAAACACTAATAAAATAAAGATGCGAATCACATCAAGAAAGTGATAGAGAGATGAGTGGGATTCATTCCCTAATCTGTTTCTCAATCACTTAGTGGCATAGAAATGAGTGGGATTCATTCCCTAATCTGTTTCTCGGTCACTACTTAATGGGAGAGAAATGAGTGGGATTCATTCCCTAATCTGTTTCTCAAACATTA